>NC_079162.1:1500000-1643254 GCF_947563725.1 Argiope bruennichi | reverse complement strand
CTATTTTTCTCTAAAATATCTCCTATTTTTTATTAAATGGTCATAATTTTCTAGTTTTAATCTAAAATTTTTACTATTTCTCTCTAAAAGTTCCTGTATGTTCTGAACATTTTTCCAAAGAAGTTCTTATTTTCTTAAAAATCTCTCCTTTTTTCCTTAAATTTTTATAATTTTTCCTGTTTTACACTAAAATGTTCTCTATTCCTCTATGTTTCTGAACATTTCTCCCTATTTTTTCAAGCATTTTCTCGTATTTTTCTCTACAAATCTTCCTCTCTGTTTTGGAACATTTCTCAATATTTTCCCAAGCATTTCTCATATTTTTCTCTAAAATCTATCCTTTTTTTTAAACATTTATAATTTTTCGTTTTATACTTAAATTTCCACTATTTCTCTCCAAAACTTCCTCTGTGTTTTGGAACATTTCTCCCTACTTTCCAAAGCAGTTCTCCTATTTTTCTCTAAATTCTCTCCTCTTTTCCTTAAATTTTTATAATTTTTCCTGTTATACACTCAAATTTTCACTATTTCTCTACAAAACTTCCTCTATGTTTCTGAACTTTTCTCCCTATTTTCCCAAGCATTTCTCCTATTTTTCTCTAAAATTTCCCCTATTTTTTCCTTAAATTTTTATAGTTTTACACTGAAATTTTCACTATTTCTCTCTAAAAGTTCTTGTATGTTTCTGAATATTTCTCCCTATTTTCCGAAGCATTTCTCATTTTTTTTCTCTAAAATATCTCCTTTTTTCCTTAAATTTTTATAATTTTTCCTGTTTTACACTATAATGTTCACTATTTCTTGACAAAACTTCCTCTATGTTTCTGAACATTTTTCCTTTTTTTTTTTCAAGCATTTCTCGTATTTTTCTCTAAAATCTCTCCTTTTTTCCTTAAATTTTCACAATTAATCCAGTTTTACACTAAAATTTTCAATATTTCTCTCCTCTACTTCCTATATGTTTTGGAACATTTCTCACTATTTTCCCAAGCACTTCTTCTATTTTTCTCTGAAATCTATCCTTTTTTTTTAAATATTTATATTTTTTTCGTTTTACACTTAAATTTCCACTATTTCTCTCCAATACTTCCTCTGTGTTTTGGAACATTTCTCCCTACTTTCCAAAGCAGTTCTCCTATTTTTCTCTAAAATCTCTCCCTTTTTCCTTAAATTTTATAATTTTTCCTGTTATACACTTCAATTTTTAGTATTTCTCTACAAAACTTCCTTTATGTTTCTGAACTTTTCTCCCTCTTTTTTCAAGCATTTCTCCTATTTTTCTCTAAAATCTCTCATCTTTTCCTGAAATTTTTATAATTTTTCCTGTTATACACTCAATTTTCACTATTTCTCTACAAAACTTCCTCTGTTTCTGAACATTTCTCCCTATTTTTCCAAGTATTTCTCCTATTTTTCTATAAAATCTCACCTATTTTTTCCTTAAATTTTCATAATTATTCCAGTTTAACTCTAAAATTTCCACTATTTCTCTCCAAAACTTTCTCCGTGTTTTGGAACATTTCTCACTACTTTCCAAAGCAGTTCTTCTATTTTTCTCTAAAATCTCTCCTCTTTTCCTTAAATTTTGTAATTTTTCCTGTTATACACTCAAATTTTCACTATTTCTCTAAAAAACTTCGTCTATGTTTCTGAACCTTTCTCCCTATTTTCCCAAGCATTTCTTCTATTTTTCTCTAAAATTTCCCCTATTTCTTCCTTAAATTTTTTATAGTTTTACACTGAAATTTTCACTATTTCTCTCCAGAACTTCCTGCATGTTTCTGAACATTTCTCCATATTTTTAATAGCATTTTTCCTATTTTTCTCTAAAATATCTCCTATTTTTTATTAAATGGTCATAATTTTCTAGTTTTAATCTAAAATTTTCACTATTTCTCTCTAAAAGTTCCTGTATGTTTCTGAACATTTTTCCAAAGAAGTTCTTATTTTTCTTAAAAATCTCTCCTTTTTTCCTTAAAATTTTTATAATTTTTCCTGTTTTACACTAAAATGTTCTCTATTCCTCTATGTTTCTGAACATTCTCCCTATTTTTTCAAGCATTTCTCGTATTTTTCTCTACAAATCTTCCTCTCTGTTTTGGAACATTTCTCAATATTTTCCCAAGCATTTCTCATATTTTTCTCTAAAATCTATCCTTTTTTTTAAACATTTATAATTTTTCGTTTTATACTTAAATTTCCACTATTTCTCTCCAAAACTTCCTCTGTGTTTTGGAACATTTCTCCCTACTTTCCAAAGCAGTTCTCCTATTTTTCTCTAAATTCTCTCCTCTTTTCTTAAATTTTTATAATTTTTCCTGTTATACACTCAAATTTTCACTATTTCTCTACAAAACTTCCTCTATGTTTCTGAAAATTCTCCCTATTTTTCCAACCATTTCTCCTATTTTTCTCTAAATATCTCCTCTTTTTAATTGAATTTCATAATTTTTCCAGTTTTACACTTAAATGTTCATTATTTCTTTCCAAAACTTCCTCTCTGTTTTGGAACATTTCTCCACATTTTCCCAAGCATTTCTCCTATTTTTCTCTAAAATATCTCCTATTTTTTATTAAATGCTCATAATTTTCTAGTTTTAATCAAAAATTTTGACCTATTTCTCTCTAAGTTCCTGTATGTTTCTGAACATTAGTCTCTATTTTCCCAAGCATTTCTCCTTAAATTTTTATAATGTTTCCAGTTTTACACTAAAATTTTCAATATTTCTCTCCTCTAATTCCTCTATGTTTTGGAACATTTCTCACTATTTTCCCAAGCATTTCTCCTATTTTTCTCTAAAATCTATCCTTTTTTTTTAAATATTTATAATTTTTCGTTTTATACTTAAATTTCCACTATTTCTCTCCAAAAACTTCCTCTGTGAAATATTTCTCCCTACTTTCCAAAGCAGTTCTCCTATTTTTCTCTAAAATTTCCCCCATTTCTTCCTTAAATTTTTATAATTTTTATAGTTTTACACTGAAATTTTCACTATTTCTCTCCAGAACTTCCTGTATGTTTCTGAACATTTCTCCATATTTTTCCAAGCATTTCTCCTATTTTTCTCTAAAATATCTCCTAATTTTTATTAAATGCTCATAATTTTTCTAGTTTTAATCCAAAATTTTCACTATTTCTCTCTAAAAGTTCCTGTATGTTTCTGAACATTCTATTTTCCAAAGCAGTTTTCTTATTTTTCTTTAAAATCTCTCCTTTTTTCCTTAAATTTTCGTAAATTTTTCTTTTTAACACTAAAGTTTTCACTATTTTTCTCTAAAACTTCCTGTATGTTTCTGAACATATCTCCCTATTTTTCCGAAGCATTTTTTTCTCCAAAATGTCTCCTTTTTTCCTTTAATTTTTATATTTTTTTCTGTTTTACACTAAAATGTTCACTATTTCTCGACAAAACTTCCTCTGTTTCTGAACATTTCTCCCTATTTTTCCAAGCATTTCTCCTATTTTTCTCTAAAATTTCCCCTATTTCTTCCTTAAATTTTTATAATTTTTATAGTTTTACACTGAAATTTTCACTATTTCTCTCCAGAACTTCCTCTATGTTTCTGAACATTTCTCCATATTTTTATAAGCATTTCTCCTTTTTTTCTCTAAAATCTCTCCTTTTTTCCTTAAATTTTTATAATTTTTCCTTTTTTACATTAAAATGTTCACTATTCCTCTACAAAACTTCCTCTATGTTTCTGAATATTTCTCCCTATTTTCCGAAGCATTTCTCATTTTTTTCTCTAAAATTTCTCCTTTTTTCCTTTAATTTTTATAATTTTTCCTGTTTTACACTAAAATGTTCACTATTTCTCGACAAAACTTCCTCTGTTTCTGAACATTTCTCCCTATTTTTCCAAGCATTTCTCCTATTTTTCTCTAAAATCTCCCCTATTTCTTCCTTAAATTTTTATAGTTTTGCACTGAAATTTTCACTATTTCTCTCCAAAACTTCCTCTGTGTTTTGGAACATTTCTCCCTACTTTCCAAAGCAGTTCTCCTATTTTTCTCTAAAATCTCTCCTCTTTTCCTTAAATTTTTATAATTTTTCCTGTTATACACTCAAATTTTCACTATTTCTCTACAAAACTTCCTCTATGTTTCTGAACTTTTCTCCCTATTTTCCCAAGCATTTCTCCTATTTTTCTCTAAAATTTCCCCTATTTTTTCCTTAAATTTTTATAGTTTTACACTGAAATTTTCACTATTTCTCTCTAAAAGTTCTTGTATGTTTCTGAATATTTCTCCCTATTTTCCGAAGCATTTCTCATTTTTTTTCTCTAAAATATCTCCTTTTTTCCTTAAATTTTTATAATTTTTCCTGTTTTACACTATAATGTTCACTATTTCTTGACAAAACTTCCTCTATGTTTCTGAACATTTTTCCTTTTTTTTTCAAGCATTTCTCGTATTTTTCTCTAAAATCTCCCCTATTTCTTCCTTAAATTTTTATAGTTTTGCACTGAAATTTTCACTATTTCTCTCCAAAACTTCCTCTGTGTTTTGGAACATTTCTCCCTACTTTCCAAAGCAGTTCTCCTATTTTTCCCTAAAATCTCTCCCTTTTTCCTTAAATTTTTATAATTTTTCCTGTTATACACTTCAATTTTTACTATTTCTCTACAAAACTTCGTTTATGTTTCTGAACTTTTCTCCCTCTTTTTTCAAGCATTTCTCCTATTTTTCTCTGAAATATCTCCTATATTTTAATTGAATTTTCATAATTTTTCCTGTTTTACACTAAAATGTTCACTATTTCTCTACAAAACTTCCTCTGTTTCTGAACATTTCTCCCTATTTTTCCAAGCATTTCTCCTATTTTTCTCTAAAATCTCACCTATTTTTTCCTTAAATTTTCATAATTATTCCAGTTTAACTCTAAAATTTCCACTATTTCTCTCCAAAACTTTCTCCATGTTTAGGAACATTTCTCACTACTTTCCAAAGCAGTTCTTCTATTTTTTTCTAAAATCTCTCCTCTTTTCCTTAAATTTTTATAATTTTTCCTGTTATACACTCAAATTTTCACTATTTCTCTACAAAACTTCCTCTATGTTTCTGAACCTTTCTCCCTATTTTCCCAAGCATTTCTTCTATTTTTCTCTAAAATTTCTCCTATTTCTTCCTTAAATTTTTATAATTTTTATAGTTTTACACTGAAATTTTCACTATTTCTCACCAGAACTTCCTGCATGTTTCTGAACATTTCTCCATATTTTTAATAGCATTTTTCCTATTTTTCTCTAAAATATCTCCTATTTTTTATTAAATGGTCATAATTTTCTAGTTTTAATCTAAAATTTTCACTATTTCTCTCCAAAACTTTCTCCGTGTTTTGGAACATTCCTCACTACTATCCAAAGTAGTTCTCCTATTTTTCTCTAAAATCTATCCTTTTTTTTAAATATTTATAATTTTTCGTTTTATACTTAAATTTCCACTATTTCTCTCCAAAACTTCCTCTGTGTTTTGGAAGATTTCTCCCTACTTTCCAAAGCAGTTCTCCTATTTTTCTCTAAAATCTCTCCTCTTTTCCTTAAATTTTTATAATTTTTGATGTTATACACTCAAATTTTCACTATTTCTCTACAAAACTTCCTCTATGTTTCTGAACATTTCTCCCTATTTTTTCAAGCATTTCTTGTATTTTTCTCTATAATCTCTCCTATTTTTTCCTTAAATTTTCATAATTTTTCCAGTTTTACACAAAAATTTTCAATATTTCTCTCCTATAATTCCTCTATGTTTTGGAAGATTTCTTCCTATTTTCCCAAGCATTTCTCCTATTTTTCTCTAAAATCTATCCTTTTTTCCTTTAATTTTTATAATTTTTCCTGTTATACACTCAAATTTTCACTATTTCTCTACAAAACTTCCTCTATGTTTCTGAACTTTTCTCCCTATTTTCCCAAGCATTTCTCCTATTTTTCTCTAAAATTTCCCCTATTTCTTCCTTAAATTTTTATAATTTTTATAGTTTTACACTGAAATTTTCACTATTTCTTTCCAGAACTTCCTGCATGTTTCTGAACATTTCTCCATATTTTTAATAGCATTTTTCCTATTTTTCTCTAAAATATCTCCTATTTTTTATTAAATGGTCATAATTTTCTAGTTTTAATCTAAAATTTTCACTATTTCTCTCTAAAAGTTCCTGTATGTTTCTGAACATTTTTCCAAAGAAGTTCTTATTTTTCTTAAAAATCTCTCCTTTTTTCCTTAAATTTTTATAATTTTTCCTGTTTTACACTAAAATGTTCTCTATTCCTCTATGTTTCTGAACATTTCTCCCTATTTTTTCAAGCATTTCTCGTATTTTTCTCTACAAATCTTCCTCTCTGTTTTGGAACATTTCTCAATATTTTCCCAAGCATTTCTCATATTTTTCTCTAAAATCTATCCTTTTTTTTAAACATTTATAATTTTTCGTTTTATACTTAAATTTCCACTATTTCTCTCCAAAACTTCCTCTGTGTTTTGGAACATTTCTCCCTACTTTCCAAAGCAGTTCTCCTATTTTTCTCTAAATTCTCTCCTCTTTTCCTTAAATTTTTATAATTTTTCCTGTTATACACTCAAATTTTCACTATTTCTCTACAAAACTTCCTCTATGTTTCTGAACTTTTCTCCCTATTTTCCCAAGCATTTCTCCTATTTTTCTCTAAAATTTCCCCTATTTTTTCCTTAAATTTTTATAGTTTTACACTGAAATTTTCACTATTTCTCTCTAAAAGTTCCTGTATGTTTCTGAATATTTCTCCCTATTTTCCGAAGCATTTCTCATTTTTTTTCTCTAAAATATCTCCTTTTTTCCTTAAATTTTTATAATTTTTCCTGTTTTACACTATAATGTTCACTATTTCTTGACAAAACTTCCGCTATGTTTCTGAACATTTTTCCCTATTTTTTCAAGCATTTCTCGTATTTTTCTCTAAAATCTCTCCTTTTTTCCTTAAATTTTCATAATTTATCCAGTTTTACACTAAAATTTTCAATATTTCTCTCCTCTACTTCCTATATGTTTTGGAACATTTCTCACTATTTTCCCAAGCACTTCTTCTATTTTTCTCTGAAATCTATCCTTTTTTTTAAATATTTATATTTTTTTCGTTTTACACTTAAATTTCCACTATTTCTCTCCAATACTTCCTCTGTGTTTTGGAACATTTCTCCCTACTTTCCAAAGCAGTTCTCCTATTTTTCTCTAAAATCTCTCCCTTTTTCCTTAAATTTTTATAATTTTTCCTGTTATACACTTCAATTTTTAGTATTTCTCTACAAAACTTCCTTTATGTTTCTGAACTTTTCTCCCTCTTTTTTCAAGCATTTCTCCTATTTTTCTCTAAAATCTCTCATCTTTTCCTGAAATTTTTATAATTTTTCCTGTTATACACTCAAATTTTCACTATTTCTCTACAAAACTTCCTCTGTTTCTGAACATTTCTCCCTATTTTTCCAAGTATTTCTCCTATTTTTCTATAAAATCTCACCTATTTTTTCCTTAAATTTTCATAATTATTCCAGTTTAACTCTAAAATTTCCACTATTTCTCTCCAAAACTTTCTCCGTGTTTTGGAACATTTCTCACTACTTTCCAAAGCAGTTCTTCTATTTTTCTCTAAAATCTCTCCTCTTTTCCTTAAATTTTTGTAATTTTTCCTGTTATACACTCAAATTTTCACTATTTCTCTAAAAAACTTCGTCTATGTTTCTGAACCTTTCTCCCTATTTTCCCAAGCATTTCTTCTATTTTTCTCTAAAATTTCCCCTATTTCTTCCTTAAATTTTTATAGTTTTACACTGAAATTTTCACTATTTCTCTCTAAAAGTTCTTGTATGTTTCTGAATATTTCTCCCTATTTTCCGAAGCATTTCTCATTTTTTTTCTCTAAAATATCTCCTTTTTTCCTTAAATTTTTATAATTTTTCCTGTTTTACACTATAATGTTCACTATTTCTTGACAAAACTTCCTCTATGTTTCTGAACATTTTTCCTTTTTTTTTCAAGCATTTCTCGTATTTTTCTCTAAAATCTCCCCTATTTCTTCCTTAAATTTTTATAGTTTTGCACTGAAATTTTCACTATTTCTCTCCAAAACTTCCTCTGTGTTTTGGAACATTTCTCCCTACTTTCCAAAGCAGTTCTCCTATTTTTCCCTAAAATCTCTCCCTTTTTCCTTAAATTTTTATAATTTTTCCTGTTATACACTTCAATTTTTACTATTTCTCTACAAAACTTCGTTTATGTTTCTGAACTTTTCTCCCTCTTTTTTCAAGCATTTCTCCTATTTTTCTCTGAAATATCTCCTATATTTTAATTGAATTTTCATAATTTTTCCTGTTTTACACTAAAATGTTCACTATTTCTCTACAAAACTTCCTCTGTTTCTGAACATTTCTCCCTATTTTTCCAAGCATTTCTCCTATTTTTCTCTAAAATCTCACCTATTTTTTCCTTAAATTTTCATAATTATTCCAGTTTAACTCTAAAATTTCCACTATTTCTCTCCAAAACTTTCTCCATGTTTAGGAACATTTCTCACTACTTTCCAAAGCAGTTCTTCTATTTTTTTCTAAAATCTCTCCTCTTTTCCTTAAATTTTTATAATTTTTCCTGTTATACACTCAAATTTTCACTATTTCTCTAAAAAACTTCGTCTATGTTTCTGAACCTTTCTCCCTATTTTCCCAAGCATTTCTTCTATTTTTCTCTAAAATTTCCCCTATTTCTTCCTTAAATTTTTATAGTTTTACACTGAAATTTTCACTATTTCTCTCCAGAACTTCCTGCATGTTTCTGAACATTTCTCCATATTTTTAATAGCATTTTTCCTATTTTTCTCTAAAATATCTCCTATTTTTTATTAAATGGTCATAATTTTCTAGTTTTAATCTAAAATTTTCACTATTTCTCTCTAAAAGTTCCTGTATGTTTCTGAACATTTTTCCAAAGAAGTTCTTATTTTTCTTAAAAATCTCTCCTTTTTTCCTTAAATTTTTATAATTTTTCCTGTTTTACACTAAAATGTTCTCTATTCCTCTATGTTTCTGAACATTTCTCCCTATTTTTTCAAGCATTTCTCGTATTTTTCTCTACAAATCTTCCTCTCTGTTTTGGAACATTTCTCAATATTTTCCCAAGCATTTCTCATATTTTTCTCTAAAATCTATCCTTTTTTTTAAACATTTATAATTTTTCGTTTTATACTTAAATTTCCACTATTTCTCTCCAAAACTTCCTCTGTGTTTTGGAACATTTCTCCCTACTTTCCAAAGCAGTTCTCCTATTTTTCTCTAAATTCTCTCCTCTTTTCCTTAAATTTTTATAATTTTTCCTGTTATACACTCAAATTTTCACTATTTCTCTACAAAACTTCCTCTATGTTTCTGAAAATTTCTCCCTATTTTTCCAACCATTTCTCCTATTTTTCTCTAAAATATCTCCTCTTTTTTAATTGAATTTTCATAATTTTTCCAGTTTTACACTTAAATGTTCATTATTTCTTTCCAAAACTTCCTCTCTGTTTTGGAACATTTCTCCACATTTTCCCAAGCATTTCTCCTATTTTTCTCTAAAATATCTCCTATTTTTTATTAAATGCTCATAATTTTTCTAGTTTTAATCAAAAATTTTGACTATTTCTCTCTAAGTTCCTGTATGTTTCTGAACATTAGTCTCTATTTTCCCAAGCATTTCTCCTTAAATTTTTATAATGTTTCCAGTTTTACACTAAAATTTTCAATATTTCTCTCCTCTAATTCCTCTATGTTTTGGAACATTTCTCACTATTTTCCCAAGCATTTCTCCTATTTTTCTCTAAAATCTATCCTTTTTTTTTAAATATTTATAATTTTTCGTTTTATACTTAAATTTCCACTATTTCTCTCCAAAACTTCCTCTGTGAAATATTTCTCCCTACTTTCCAAAGCAGTTCTCCTATTTTTCTCTAAAATTTCCCCCATTTCTTCCTTAAATTTTTATAATTTTTATAGTTTTACACTGAAATTTTCACTATTTCTCTCCAGAACTTCCTGTATGTTTCTGAACATTTCTCCATATTTTTCCAAGCATTTCTCCTATTTTTCTCTAAAATATCTCCTAATTTTTATTAAATGCTCATAATTTTTCTAGTTTTAATCCAAAATTTTCACTATTTCTCTCTAAAAGTTCCTGTATGTTTCTGAACATTCTATTTTCCAAAGCAGTTTTCTTATTTTTCTTTAAAATCTCTCCTTTTTTCCTTAAATTTTCGTAAATTTTTCTTTTTAACACTAAAGTTTTCACTATTTTTCTCTAAAACTTCCTGTATGTTTCTGAACATATCTCCCTATTTTTCCGAAGCATTTTTTTCTCCAAAATGTCTCCTTTTTTCCTTTAATTTTTATATTTTTTTCTGTTTTACACTAAAATGTTCACTATTTCTCGACAAAACTTCCTCTGTTTCTGAACATTTCTCCCTATTTTTCCAAGCATTTCTCCTATTTTTCTCTAAAATTTCCCCTATTTCTTCCTTAAATTTTTATAATTTTTATAGTTTTACACTGAAATTTTCACTATTTCTCTCCAGAACTTCCTCTATGTTTCTGAACATTTCTCCATATTTTTATAAGCATTTCTCCTTTTTTTCTCTAAAATCTCTCCTTTTTTCCTTAAATTTTTATAATTTTTCCTTTTTTACATTAAAATGTTCACTATTCCTCTACAAAACTTCCTCTATGTTTCTGAATATTTCTCCCTATTTTCCGAAGCATTTCTCATTTTTTTCTCTAAAATTTCTCCTTTTTTCCTTTAATTTTTATAATTTTTCCTGTTTTACACTAAAATGTTCACTATTTCTCGACAAAACTTCCTCTGTTTCTGAACATTTCTCCCTATTTTTCCAAGCATTTCTCCTATTTTTCTCTAAAATCTCCCCTATTTCTTCCTTAAATTTTTATAGTTTTGCACTGAAATTTTCACTATTTCTCTCCAAAACTTCCTCTGTGTTTTGGAACATTTCTCCCTACTTTCCAAAGCAGTTCTCCTATTTTTCTCTAAAATCTCTCCTCTTTTCCTTAAATTTTTATAATTTTTCCTGTTATACACTCAAATTTTCACTATTTCTCTACAAAACTTCCTCTATGTTTCTGAACTTTTCTCCCTATTTTCCCAAGCATTTCTCCTATTTTTCTCTAAAATTTCCCCTATTTTTTCCTTAAATTTTTATAGTTTTACACTGAAATTTTCACTATTTCTCTCTAAAAGTTCTTGTATGTTTCTGAATATTTCTCCCTATTTTCCGAAGCATTTCTCATTTTTTTTCTCTAAAATATCTCCTTTTTTCCTTAAATTTTTATAATTTTTCCTGTTTTACACTATAATGTTCACTATTTCTTGACAAAACTTCCTCTATGTTTCTGAACATTTTTCCTTTTTTTTTCAAGCATTTCTCGTATTTTTCTCTAAAATCTCTCCTTTTTTCCTTAAATTTTCACAATTAATCCAGTTTTACACTAAAATTTTCAATATTTCTCTCCTCTACTTCCTATATGTTTTGGAACATTTCTCACTATTTTCCCAAGCACTTCTCCTATTTTTCTCTGAAATCTATCCTTTTTTTTAAATATTTATATTTTTTCGTTTTACACCCAAAGCAGTTCTATTTTTCTCTAAAATCTCTCCCTTTTTCCTTAAATTTTTATAATTTTTCCTCCACTTCAATTTTTACTATTTCTCTACAAAACTTCCTTTGTGTTTCTGAACTTTTCTCCCTCTTTTTTCAAGCATTTCTCCTATTTTTCTCTGAAATATCTCCTATTTTTTAATTGAATTTTCATAATTTTTCCTGTTTTACACTAAAATGTTCACTATTTCTCGACAAAACTTCCTCTATGTTTCTGAACATTTCTCCCTATTTTTAAGCATTTCTCCTATTTTTCTCTAAAATCTCACCTATTTTTTCCTTAAATTTTCATAATTATTCCAGTTTAACTCTAAAGCCACTATTTCTCTCTTAAACTTCCTCTGTGTTTTGGAACCTTTCTCCCTACTTTTCAAAGCAGTTCTCATATTTTTCTCTAAAATCTCTCATTTTTTCCTTAAATTTTGGAGAGAAATATTGAAATTTTTTTTGTAAAACTGGAAAAAATTATGAAAATTTAAGGAAAAAATAGGGGAGATTTTAGAGAAAAATACGAGAAATTTTATAGAAAAATAAGAGAACTTCTTTGGAAAATAGAGAGAAATGTTAAGAAACAGTTCCTTTCTCGACAAAACTTCCTCTATGTTTCTGAACATTTCTCCATATTTTTCCAAGCATTTCTCCTATTTTTCTCTAAAATCTCTCCTTTTTTCCTTAAATTTTTATAATTTTTCCTTTTTTACATTAAAATGTTCATTATTTCTCTACAAAACTTCCTCTATGTTTCTGAATATTTCTCCCTATTTTCCCAAGCATTTCTCCTTAAATTTTTATAATGTTTCCAGTTTTACACTAAAATTTTCAATATTTCTCTCCTCTAATTCCTCTATGTTTTGGAACATTTCTCACTATTTTCCCAAGCATTTCTCGTATTTTTCTCTAAAATCTATCCTTTTTTTAAATATTTATAATTTTTCGTTTTATACTTAAATTTCCACTATTTCTCTCCAAAACTTCCTCTGTGAAATATTTCTCCCTACTTTCCAAAGCAGTTCTCCTATTTTTCTCTAAAATTTCCCCCATTTCTTCCTTAAATTTTTATAATTTTTATAGTTTTACACTGAAATTTTCACTATTTCTCTCCAGAACTTCCTGTATGTTTCTGAACATTTCTCCATATTTTTCCAAGCATTTCTCCTATTTTTCTCTAAAATATCTCCTAATTTTTATTAAATGCTCATAATTTTTCTAGTTTTAATCCAAAATTTTCACTATTTCTCTCTGAAAGTTCCTGTATGTTTCTGAACATTTCTCTCTATTTTCCAAAGCAGTTTTCTTATTTTTCTTTAAAATCTCTCCTTTTTTCCTTAAATTTTCATAAATTTTCCTTTTTTACACTAAAGTTTTCATTATTTTTCTCCAAAACTTCCTGTATGTTTCTGAATATTTCTCCCTATTTTCCGAAGCATTTCTCATTTTTTTCTCTAAAATTTCTCCTTTTTTCCTTTAATTTTCATTAATTTTTCTTTTTAACACTAAAGTTTTCACTATTTTTCTCTAAAACTTCCTGTATGTTTCTGAACATATCTCCCTATTTTCCCGAAGCATTTTTTTCTCCAAAATGTCTCCTTTTTTCCTTTAATTTTTATTTTTTCTGTTTTACACTAAAATGTTCACAATTTCTCGACAAAACTTCCTCTGTTTCTGAACATTTCTCCCTATTTTTCCAAGCATTTCTCGTATTTTTCTCTAAAATCTCTCCTTTTCTCCTTAAATTTTTATAATGTTTCCAGTTTTACACTAAAATTTTCAATATTTCTCTCCTCTAATTCCTCTATGTTTTGGAACATTTCTCACTATTTTCCCAAGCATTTCTCGTATTTTTCTCTAAAATCTATCCTTTTTTTAAATATTTATAATTTTTCGTTTTATACTTAAATTTCCACTATTTCTCTCCAAAACTTCCTCTGTGAAATATTTCTCCCTACTTTCCAAAGCAGTTCTCCTATTTTTCTCTAAAATTTCCCCCATTTCTTCCTTAAATTTTTATAATTTTTATAGTTTTACACTGAAATTTTCACTATTTCTCTCCAGAACTTCCTGTATGTTTCTGAACATTTCTCCATATTTTTCCAAGCATTTCTCCTATTTTTCTCTAAAATATCTCCTAATTTTTATTAAATGCTCATAATTTTTCTAGTTTTAATCCAAAATTTTCACTATTTCTCTCTAAAAGTTCCTGTATGTTTCTGAACATTTCTCTCTATTTTCCAAAGCAGTTTTCTTATTTTTCTTTAAAATCTCTCCTTTTTTCCTTAAATTTTCATAATTTTCCTTTTTTACACTAAAGTTTTCATTATTTTTCTCCAAAACTTCCTGTATGTTTCTGAATATTTCTCCCTATTTTCCGAAGCATTTCTCATTTTTTTCTCTAAAATTTCTCCTTTTTTCCTTTAATTTTCATTAATTTTTCTTTTTAACACTAAAGTTTTCACTATTTTTCTCTAAAACTTCCTGTATGTTTCTGAACATATCTCCCTATTTTCCCGAAGCATTTTTTTCTCCAAAATGTCTCCTTTTTTCCTTTAATTTTTATAATTTTTTCTGTTTTACACTAAAATGTTCACTATTTCTCGACAAAACTTCCTCTTTTTCTGAACATTTCTCCCTATTTTTCCAAGCATTTCTCGTATTTTTCTCTAAAATCTCTCCTTTTTTCCTTAAATTTTCATAATTTTTCCAGTTTTACACTAAAATTTTCAATATTTCTCTCCTCTACTTCCTATATGTTTTGGAACATTTCTCACTATTTTCCCAAGCACTTCTCCTATTTTTCTCTGAAATCTATCCTTTTTTTTTTAAATATTTATATTTTTTCGTTTTACACTTAAATTTCCACTATTTCTCTCCAATACTTCCTCTGTGTTTTGGAACATTTCTCCCTACTTTCCAAAGCAGTTCTCCTATTTTTCTCTAAAATCTCTCCCTTTTTCCTTAAATTTTTATAATTTTTCCTGTTATACACTTCAATTTTTACTATTTCTCTACAAAACTTCGTTTATGTTTCTGAACTTTTCTCCCTCTTTTTTCAAGCATTTCTCCTATTTTTCTCTGAAATATCTCCTATATTTTAATTGAATTTTCATAATTTTTCCTGTTTTACACTAAAATGTTCACTATTTCTCTACAAAACTTCCTCTGTTTCTGAACATTTCTCCCTATTTTTCCAAGCATTTCTCCTATTTTTCTCTAAAATCTCACCTATTTTTTCCTTAAATTTTCATAATTTCTCCAGTTTAACTCTAAAATTTCCACTATTTCTCTCCAAAACTTTCTCCATGTTTTGGAACATTTCTCACTACTTTCCAAAGCAGTTCTTCTATTTTTTTCTAAAATCTCTCCTCTTTTCCTTAAATTTTTATAATTTTTCCTGTTATACACTCAAATTTTCACTATTTCTCTACAAAACTTCCTCTATGTTTCTGAACCTTTCTCCCTATTTTCCCAAGCATTTCTTCTATTTTTCTCTAAAATTTCTCCTATTTCTTCCTTAAATTTTTATAATTTTTATAGTTTTACACTGAAATTTTCACTATTTCTCTCCAGAACTTCCTGCATGTTTCTGAACATTTCTCCATATTTTTAATAGCATTTTTCCTATTTTTGTCTAAAATATCTCCTATTTTTTATTAAATGGTCATAATTTTCTAGTTTTAATCTAAAATTTTCACTATTTCTCTCCAAAACTTTCTCCGTGTTTTGGAACATTCCTCACTACTATCCAAAGTAGTTCTCCTATTTTTCTCTAAAATCTATCCTTTTTTTTAAATATTTATAATTTTTCGTTTTATACTTAAATTTCCACTATTTCTCTCCAAAACTTCCTCTGTGTTTTGGAACATTTCTCCCTACTTTCCAAAGCAGTTCTCCTATTTTTCTCTAAAATCTCTCCTCTTTTCCTTAAATTTTTATAATTTTTGATGTTATACACTCAAATTTTCACTATTTCTCTACAAAACTTCCTCTATGTTTCTGAACATTTCTCCCTATTTTTTCAAGCATTTCTCGTATTTTTCTCTATAATCTCTCCTATTTTTTCCTTAAATTTTCATAATTTTTCCAGTTTTACACAAAAATTTTCAATATTTCTCTCCTATAATTCCTCTATGTTTTGGAAGATTTCTTCCTATTTTCCCAAGCATTTCTCCTATTTTTCTCTAAAATCCTTTTTATACTTTTAACTTTATACTTATTCGTAGGAATAGTCACTTTCATGAAGTAGTTGCTTAAGCAAGAATCCATAGATGTTTGCATTCGTTATTATTGTTTCAATTTGGGACATTATTTTGGTTTCCTTTTTGGGTTAAAGTTGTTTTAAGATTGCTTAAAACAATTCTTTTCGTAAATAATTTTTTTAAAAGATTATCTTTGAACTGATTTCTTAATAAAGAATTTTTTTCAGAAGTTTCAATCGCAAGCAATTAAAAGTGATTAAAAATTTTTATATACCGCTAAGAAGTGTGCCAAGAAATATTTATTTTTACATTCTGGCATACTTTTTTAAATGATATGCTGTACTCCTGTTCAGAGATAAAAAAAAAACTGTCAATTGAAATGATCTTTGATTTGCTAGTTTTATTTAAAACAGCCAATTCTTTCATAAATTTTAAAAGATTTTTAATTATTTTTAAATATTTAATCTGCATTTTCTGTGCTAACTAAACACAACATTTTAATTGTCTGTAATTTAGAGTATTTTTATTGAACTATTATCTCACTGTAATTTTTTTTCAGCACTATGTAAATTATTTGTGTAAAGCCAAAATATTTAATCAGGGAATTTTGCAATTTCATTTTTCATTTGCATAATTAAATTACTGATTGAACTTTGTTTAATAAGATATATGTCTCTCTGATTAATTTGGAATAATAAGAAAGTCTTTAATTTTTGAATTAATTTTTTTCGAAGTGCGAATAATTTCAAAATAAATTTTAACAGAAATCTCAAATGATTTCGATATTGTACTTTAACGAAACGTTTATGCGCAAATTAAAATGAATAAGTGGATATGAGATGTTTATTACTATATAATCATTTAAAAAAAGAACTGTTTTTCATCATTTCACACAACTTCATCAAGAACAAAAACATAAACGTTTTATATAAGAACAAATTATATTTCAATTAAGTTATTTTCCTCAAGAATGTATGGATAGAGGCAAAGATGTACATACATGGTGAGTGAATATTTTGCAAATTAAGTTTGAAAGACGAATAAAAATACAAAGAACACAACAAACAGTAAATTATCTTCAAATATTAAATAACATTTTCTAATGAATTTTTTTTTATCCACTTAAAACATTGGTAGTTTTCCAGCAAAATTTGATTATTTAACGTTAATTTTATTTAACGGGAAAAAGATCCAGATTTAATATAAAAGATTCACCACAATTTTCATTTCATTTATTGTATTTCTTGTTGTTTTCATTGCATTTCTATATTTTTTTACAACAATTTCTACGACTTCAATTTCAAATTTATATTATACAGCAAAATAAATAATTTTAAAATTCTCTTCATTATCTAAATTTTACCATTATATAGTAATGCATGAATTTCCATCTAATAATTTATTCATATTTTTTGTATCCGCTGTAATAATATGTGCAACAATCTTAAAAAATAAAAATATGAAATGCCCTCCACAAAATAGAAGGCGTAATTTTTAAAAACATAATTTCCATTTTGCTCCCTATTTTACTTATTACCATACCGAAAGATTATCGGGTAAATATTTTCAGCCTAAAATTCATATTTTAGGCTGAATATTATTCAGAACTTATTCAGAATTCTCGTCAGAAGAAAAGCACCTTCCTGCTTAAGAAATCGCAGTTTAAATGAAAAGTTAACTGTAACCCAAGATAAACATTAAAGTCTCATTTATTACGCCTAATGGGATTTTCAAAGTTCTCTTTGTATGACAAAGCTTCGATGGAATATCTCTAAGATGTAACACAATGAATGCAAAGTAGAAATTTAAAACTTTATCTTCAGAATTGTGAAAAATGATTCATGGATTACTAAGAACGTGACAAAATGATAAATAATATCATTGAAATAAAAAAATAGGTAAAAAGTATTTTTCTGGAAAGATATATCTTTATTAAATATAACCAAACATTGTGATCGAAATGTATGCGATGAAAACTAAAAAAAATTAGAAAAATAAGAGAGATATTGAAATTCACATATTTTTTGAACAAAACAACACTAAGGAATATTATAATTCTTTTTATCTTTTAACGAACTAATTATTAAAATTGTTCGAAATTTCATTCTCATTACTTTGTTTTAATGACGTTGTAATTTCTTGAATAATTTATTTAATTGTATATACTCTTTTATGTATCAAAACATCGCTTATTTTAATATATTTATAAAAGAGGCCCATTGTAACTATGTCCCAATAGTTCTTTTTTCTAACACAACTGACTTCAGTAATTACTTCCCATAGGAAACATCTAAATGATATACCCAATTATATCTTATTTGTTTGAATAATTTGATAAATTGATAAAAACAAGACCCTGCGAAATCTAAATATTTACACAATCAACCAATTCGAAACACCGCTATATTTAGTAAAGTATTTTTGATGATCAATTTTAAAGAATAGAAGATTTACTCTCCTACTACTATAATTGCTACGTTATGAAGTTTTGACACTCATTGCTCTGACTGAACCAATAGCCATATCGAAAAAATGTGCTGCTATGTATCGTGGAATCATAGACAAGCCCGCTGACAAAATCAGCTATTTTAAGCCGAAATTTTACGTCTCTTGTTTTTCAGTAGCGCCATCTAGGACCAAGAGAATGACTTAGCTACACATGCGTCACAACCCTTTTTATGGAGCGGGCTTCATACATTTCATTCACTCATCCACAGATCTTAATTTACACCTGAATCAGAGAACGATCAGTTCTGAACTAGTACCCCCAATGGTATTGTCTCGACTTGGAGGACTTTGTGACGATGACAGATTTATACATGCACCAGTCACCTTATACACAGAGAGTTTTCAACCGGCGTGGTTCGAACTCACTACCTAAGAGATGCGAATCCAACTTAATGTGCTTTTCTTTTATTAAATCGATTAATCAGTAAGTAATTGAATAATAGTAAAGGGGCATAATGTAAAAATATGTTATCCTTATTGAAATTACGAAGAATATGAAATAATAATAAATTTCGTTTATGTTTTGTAAAATGTAAATGGCCAAAATATAATATTTTTTCTCGGGCATGATATATCTTAATATTTATTACTCATATCTAAATTTTTAAGCTTTGTCTTCCCAGAAAAATGAAACTAAACAGGAAAAAATGTAGGCAACTAAGAAGCACTTTTTACTATACAACCCACTTGCTTTCAAAATTTCATATCATTTGTAGAAATTGATTATACAGGAATACTTTGGGTTTTCTAAAACAAATGTGGGTAGTAAGACATCAGTATTGCCTTTGTTTAATACAAAAACAGAATTCTACAAAGTTTAAAGAATTTATAATGAAACGTGAAAAAATTGTAGGCTTTTGTATATATTTTCTCGAAAGTCCCCTTTGTAATGATCTAGATTTCATTTAAAGTCAACACGGATATTTTTTTTACTATTAAATTAAGAACCTGAGTAATTTGATTTATATATGCAGTATTCCAGAAGTCAACTCATTCTGGAAAGTCTAATATTATCCTCATGTTTATATGTTTCTGTGAAATTCACTATAGGAGGAAAGTTTTTTTCAAAATAGTTTGCTTTATTAAGCTACATTAGAAAAATTCAAAGTATATTTAAAATGCATTGCTCTGATAAGAAACAAAAATGAGCAAATGTATTGAACTTAATTACTGATTAATTTGATTGAATTATCAATTGTATAATTAATTGCATTATTAATTGTATAACTGATTAATTGCATTATTAATTGTATAATTATTTATACGTAGATTTCAATGTAGTTTAAATAAACTGTATATAATCATTTGTGCATGAATATTTTGATTGTTTCTTTGCATTCAACTTTTATTTGCCTTTAAAGTCACAAATAAGCATTGATTTTTAATTTTCAAAACATATTTTATTATAAATGGCTATTTTCAAAAATTCTATAAGTAATTCCCGATTTTGATCATCATAGAATGACAAAGGATAACAAGTTGGATGCAGAAACAAGAGGAAAACCTCAGAATATTTTAGTGAAATTTTTTATGTTTTAAAGTGGAAATGATGAAATTAATAAGCTGAAATTCGACGAAAAAAAAGGAGCAGATAATCGCAAAAGGAAAGGTTTAAAAAGATTTCTTATCTTTTATGCTTTTTATGAGCATGAAAACAGAAACAATCTTTCAGTATTTGACTAAAATTAGCTAAAAAGCTGTACCCATTTTGGGGAAATTTAATATTGACTTTATACCTTCATAAAAAATTAAATGAAGTAAAATAAAAATGAAAAACTTAAAAGGTTATTGAAAAACTGATAAGGATTAGACTTACTTCGCAAATTTAAAGTGAATAAAATGCACAATGATTTTTTTTACTGTAATTCATCGTTTGCTTTAAATTATGTTTCTTGAGCTTAAAAATGGGAGTTTCAAACGATTTTCTGATTCATAGAACAAGTAACACGGTAAATAGACTTTTTTAGTTTTACATAGTTAATATTTTATCAATGTATAGAGTATCAGCAGAAGAATACTGCCTGTGTTTAAAATGTTCTGAGAATCCGATCGCTCTTGTATTAGAGGCATATTTAATGTTTTCAATTGGGTATTGTACAATGTACCAATCTGAAGATATAAATAATAAATAATAAGATAATAATAACAAGATAAATTACATTTTAGACTTCTACATACGGTTGTCTTTTAAAATTTCGTATATAATTAGATGTTTCCGATTAGTATAAACAAATAAATGAAAAAACACTTCTTAATGAACAAAATGTAGAAATTTCTCTATTTCTTAATTTCTACTTGTTTGTAATTTATGATTAAAACTGTATACATAAGAGAATAATATTTAAATATATTTTCAATAAGCCATTTTATAATCAAATTCAACCTAATGTATCATGCACATAATCAATATTTTAAAATACAGATTGACAACACAAAAATTTAAAATATAATAATAAAGCAAAATTTTAATTCGTGCAAGTAATCGTAATACTCGCATTCAAACTCAAAAGTACATCGGACTAATAGATCATCGGTTACATAATAAATGTTATCGATTTCTTTAACTATATTTTTCTCATAACCACGAAAAAATGTGTTCATACATATAAAATTAAACTTTAATTAAATAATTTCTTAAACTATAAATAAGTCCTTAAACTATAAATAAGTTCTAAAAAGTGAATATTGAAGAATCCAGAATACATGAAGGTAAAACATTCCAAAACTATTCCACAAACTTCCCCTATATATGAAACCCTAGCGGCCTATCAGCACAACCAATCGACTCAAAATTTCAGACATGGTTGTTTGAAGGTATGCGCTCGAGATTGTGATGATTCTAAACAATGCAGAACTCACGGTTACGGTTACAGTGAGAGAATTGTGAAATTTTCGAATGGCAACACCCACTTTTTCCTTGCGCAAATTGATCAGCGTATTTAAAAACCACAAATGGCATTGGAGCGATTAGCGTGTGACTAAAATTGCCGACGTAAAGCAATTGCAAAGAAAAGCATTATAAAGAACTAATGACAACACAGAGAGGAAAGAGAAAAAAAGTTTTTATTGGAATTGAAAGTTATAATTACAGGTTTTCAAAGTGTTCATCTTTGCAGGCGACAATGCATTGCATTCGAGAGATTGTGGGCGACAATGCCGAACGTAACATGAAAGGAGGAATCTGCATAACTTCACGTGTTATCGCATCTTGCAATTCTGACACAGTTGCAGAATTATGTTATTCCTGAATTACAGCAACGAAATGTCATTAGGGACATTGTATGGATGCAAGATTGGGCTCCTCCACACGTCGTCCAATGTGTTCGAACAGTGCTGCATTAACACTGGTGATAGAGTCATCTCTAGTAACTTTGCAGTTTCGTGGCCACCGCGATCTCCCGACTCACTCCTATGGATTTCTGGTTCTGGGGTTATCTGAAATCTAAGGTGTACACGCCTGGTCCACGAGATGTGTCAGAATTGCAAGATGCCATAACATGTGAAGTTATGTAGATTCCTCCTTTCATGTTACGTTCGGCATTGTTGTCCACAATCTCCCGAATGCAATGCGTTGTCGCCTGCGAAGGTGAAAACGTTGAAAACCTGCAATTATAATCTTTCAATCTTTCAATTCCAATAAAAACTTTTTTTCTCTTTCCTCTCTGTGTTGTCATTAGTCCTTTATAATGCTTTTCTTTGCAAATGTTTTACGGCGGCAATTTTAGTCACACGCTAATCGGTCCAGCGCCATTTGTGGTTTTTCAATACGCTGATCAATTTGCGCAAGGAAAAAGTGGGTGTTGCCATTCGAAAATTTCAAAATTCTCTCACTGTAACCGTAACCGTTAACCCTGTGTTGTTTAGAATCATCACAATCTCGAGCGCATACCTTCAAACAACCATGTCTGAAGTTTTGGTTCGATTGGTTGAGCGGATAGGCCGCTAGGGTTTCATATATAGGGGAAGTTTGACCACCCTGTATATATATATATATATATATATATATATATATATATATATATATATATATATATATAACGAGCTAAAAAACAAGGAGCTTCTGGAAATTTCTTAACTGATCGCTTTCACATAAGGTTGTCATTAAATTATTATTTTTTTATTTAATTAGTTTTATTCAATTTTTAATCTTCACTCATGGCGCATTTAAGCAATTTCAAACTAAAGAAATGAAATGAATATTTTATTTCATTTTTTTTTTCAAAAATAGTGACATAAATGTTAGAAAAAGTCAAAATTGAATCATCAAAATAGATTTGAAAATTATTTTTTAGAGCCTAACCTCTTAGATATTGCAGTTATCGAAAAAATTAAATGCAAAGTTTATTCGTCATAATAAAGGGCTTATTTGGCTAATTTTTTATTATCTAGTTATAAGTTTAGAGAAATAAAAATTTGTACCTTCCTTCATTTAACTTATTTAAGCTAGATGGCCCATCTACGAACTCATCCAAGGTTTTTACATTTTTTACAACATATTCCAAGTTGGTTAAAATCCAAACAAAGCGACTCTATTTATCTTGTTCACAAGATAACATGGAAAAAGTGATTATATATATATATATATATATATATATATATATATATATATATATATATATATATATATATATACACATTCAAATGAAGCATTGGTTTGGCCTTGATCGCTGAAGAACTGCAGAAATTTTCTCAAAATCTTGTCATGAGAACCATTGCAATATGTAGTCTTCCTATAGGAGTCTACCTAAAAGTTTTTGTTTGCTAGGAGATAGTTGAAGGATTTGATAGTATGGGGTTCGGACTTATCTTTCTCTACAATAATGCAATAAGTGTATTGAAACCATCAAAGGACTGCACATTTATTCGCAATACCCAACGCTGAAAAATCTAAGATGGAAAGATTATGTCCTGAAAACGGCAGTTTCATCATTCCATTTCCAACATAATAGTGCTTTAAAGTTTATTGCTTGCTTCTAAGAAATTACGATACCGCGTGTACTCGATGGATCTCATTAATGAAATCACAAGGATGCTTTTCAAGTTAAGTAGGAATTTTCTCAAAGGTATAAAAAATAAAATTAGTAATTCATTAAGTTCTGAAAACACAATTTAGCCTCAGACGAATATCATCCTTTGATATTTCATATTCTCTGTCGAATTTGATAATTACTTGTCTACTAAAGAGGATTGAATGCATTAGATTTCAAAATTAAACAGTGTTCCTTTCTATATTTACAAAACTCATTTATATTTAATACATGAATTAAATTATCATCAACACATTCTCTTTTGCTGAATGGCAATGCAAACTAGATTATTCAAACTTAATTAGATTTACATTCATCAATATATTATCGTAATTTCAACTTCAAAAACTAATCTTAAATTTGTTTATTTTTTGCTTAATTTATCAATAAATTATGCTACAACACATATCTAACTCTTCCAATTATTTTTTACTTTTTCTAATAGAGTATCGATCCTGATTAAATTGTTTAATTTGCTTATAAATATTTTATGCCATGTTAAATCAGAATTTTTGTTCTGAAGCTGCTTCTGAATTTCTCAAACACGATGGTACTTTATTAAATATGCTAATTATAAAGTACATTGTTTTATATGATGAATATCACCATTATAAATCCATACTTTATTATAGTAATATCCTCCAGATTATGTACGATCTCTTTACTAATCAAAGAGGAACGTTTATCATATCTTTATTTAGAAATCGATATCGCACAGAAGAGAGTGAATTATCTTGAAACTAAACATACTGCCCAACGAAGCCGATGAGATGAGAATATCTTTTGGCAAGATTAAACACATAAATTCGGAAGATGATTAATTTTTCTCCCTCAGAATTTATTGGCAATGTAGGTATCGGAAGATCCGAAATTAGAAAGTTTGTTAATGTATTGAATTCTGAAGGAGATGAAACTGTACCTACTAGACAGACATAAGTAAAGAGTATGTATGGCATGCATATTAGTGCACACCTAAGGAATCCAATTAAAATTAGTGAGTTTTCATTTTAACCCTATAATAAATAATTCTAGTGGCTTCAGACGATGAGATGATTTAATGGCGAAGAATGTTGTTTAATTACTAAAGAATGTGAAAATGACATCCGAACTTAACGTACATGGCTTTAACTAGGCATATTATATACGATTTGATAATATTCAATTTTTGATTTTTCTGAAATCATTCAGATGTTATATATTCGTATCATTTCTGACAATTTATCAACTTTCTGATTTCTAGTACAGGAATGGAATTTGGGGACCTCAGAATATTGAAGACCCCCAGTTCTTTCAAAAATATGCAAATAATATTTTCAAAGAAAACTTTATCCTCTAAAATATTGAAATGACAAGCCACGTTGTTAAGGGAACTCTTCAATAGTCATCGGGTATTTAGATTTTATTCAGAGAAGACGAAGATATTTTGAAGGGTATTAAAATGAATTGTTTGTCATCAAAGCCCCTAAACTCCAAGGTGAATACTCATAAGAAATTCAGTTTAGTGTATTCAATCAATCCAATGAACGTAGGAAAGGTGAAATTTCGAGCAACATTCAGGCATTTAGGTAGACAACCATAATTTGCGCAATCTGGCATTTTGAGCGCTTCCAAGAGAAACGTTTAAAGTCTAATATAAAGATTTATAGATGAAATGAAAATTGAGAAAAGTTGGATGTATGAAAATAGAAATCGCATCTAAAAGTAATCAATCATTTTTACTTTAGAATCATTTAGAATCGGAGTAATATTCTTTGCATTTGCATTGCTTTCGATTATCCGGAGGGCAAATTCATAATTCATGTTACTTTATATTGCTCCCTAGAGTAATTTACATTAATCACTTAAGGTGAATTTATAATAACCAGACAAGAAAATTAGCTGAAAATTCCAGTAACATTGCACATAGAAATAAAAGAACAAGCAATTCTCTTTCGCCACACTTCCGACAAAGAATCCAAGTAGTAGCATCTAAAAAAGATTTCTCAAATATTTCCCAAGATAATCGCGTAACATTTCAATTATATAAATGGAAAAGCATAGGATAAACATCTTCACTAGAATTGATTTATCAAGTTAATATAGAAAGAATGGATACTGTTTAATCTATTACAAAGATTTCCAAATTGTAATGTGCGCAACTACGTGAACATATGGAATATTTAACGGTATTTGAATGCAATTTTAATAACGGAAGATCTAAACAAATTAAAATGGAGAAGAAATTCGCAATTCTTTAAAAAATATTTTGATTATGAATGTCCATGATGCTGTTTGGTGTAATGGAAGATTATCGAACTCTATATTAAAATATGTTTTATACGCATTCAATTTTTAGAAAGAAGCATTAATATACGAATAAGATCAGAATATTGACAAGTATCCTACTGTTCTCGACACAGACGAGATTATGCTCAAATAAGGACTGATATTTGATAAATCTCGGCTCCAAATGCAAACTCAAGAATCTAATTTTTTTTTTAATTACAGTACCCGACTTATCAAAGGAAATAAATGTTAAACGTCATTAAAATTTAATGAGACATTATTTAAATGAATTTTGGTCTGTTGAGAAGTGAATTTAATACCAAGATTAAAAGGAAAATGAAAAACTTATATTATTTACTTCCGATTCAGGTTTTTTTTTATTTAACTCTTAAAATATTTAAAATTTTCATTTTAAATTCTAATACGATATTCTAAACTTTGGTTAAAAGGGAGTACAAAGAACAAGATGTTAGACGAATTGGTTAATTTCAAGAGCAAGACAACTTTCGAAGAAATTCCTATGTATTTACTTTTAATTCATTTGAGGATAATTGAATTTAAGTTAATGAGGGGAAACTCGGTGTACAAATAAGTTTATAAATTTCTTGAAATATTGCAAATATAGTAATTACGAATACTTGAATAAATACACCATGAATTTGAAATAAGCTTTATTTGCCACAAAAAGAGTTTGTTTACAAGATGAATGCAATAAAAGTGACTTAAGAGTGTTGAAATAAGAATTCATAACATTTATTAAGTAAAATCTCAGTTTCACACAAGTTAAGAATTCATGCGAAGCATTCACTGAAGGCGAAACCTATGTATTTCAATGGGTTATTACTAATATATACATTCGAAAGAAAAAAGTTCACATTAATGAAAAAATTTCATTTTCATACATCAATTTATTCACGAGATTTATAATGTAAAAAAATTACATACTTGTTTATACAATTTTCAAAATGGAATATATTGACTTAAGAAGACAATGGAATGTGAATAAGAAAAATATTAAATTAAAATGCCTTAAAAAGTAATCGACTATATTGAAACAATTTTCCCTCTTACTACCGTAAAATGAAAAATTTATAAGCAAAATACCCTACATTTACAATTCATCACATCCATTCACCGAACAATTAGAGCGATATTTTATTTTTAAAATCTAAAATGAATAAAAAATACTAGTCATGCGAGTACTTCATACTTACTCTTAAGGCATACTGATCATCCTGTTGATCAGACACGATGATCAAATGCTTTCTAAGAGTAGAGGGATATTTTGATTGGTTGACCGGCCGAACCAACAAAAATATCCTTTATCCACGGATATAAACATTTACATAAATTTATCTACATTTCAGCTCTTTATTTAAGATCAAAATTTTGAACTTGCTATTTATATTATTAAATTTACTACATCTAAGCATTTGAAAATGGATGCAATGAAATAATGTTTAGAAAACCTTTAAAAATATTTCTTAAATTTAAATTAATGAGCATAGTTATTTTCAAAGCAAAAAATGAACGTTAAGAATTTTAAGATAAAGAAATTGAAACACTTTAAAATAATTACATTAACAATTATGAAATATTCTCAAATTAAGAAGTTAATATTTGAAATACGATTGCTAATATTTTTATACAATAAATATTAAAATATTTTATCAAAACGCAGCATTATTGCATGCTCCTTAATACAATTTAATTTAGAATATTTGAAATTTCGATCAATCTTATTTCGAATTATCTTCTGGAAAACATATGAATGTTGACAACGCATCTTTCTACCTCGTCTTCTATACATAATACAAACACGTTTCTTCCGTTAAGGAAAACTATTCATGCATTATATTAACTGAATTATACAATTTATATTGCATATCAAACAGAATTTCATTTTAGAGCTTTTGGAATAACGCTCTTATTCAAGATAGAAATTTTCGATTACATAAAATAAACAAATTCCTAAATCATAAAACTATTACAAATGAGAATATCAAGATTCTTATAAAATATACAAAGTTCGATATAGGTACTACATTTATCCATATTATATTTTTAATCGTGTAGTATTCTTTGGTATTCAATTCATACTCGCAAAATGAAGACAGATGAATCGACTCGATACTATAGTAAGAAGAGCAGCAATTTTATAAAATTTGAGATTAAACAGCAAGATATTCTACCAATATAGCGGAGTTTCATAAGATTTCAAAAATAGAAAAGCTCAATTTTCAAAATTATACAGTGGAAGTCCGTCATTTAATATTAACAATTCACAAATGCCATAATACAAATGATAAATTGCATTTAATGTCGGAAGACGTCATAAATACTATGGGAAAAATAATTGGAACAATTCCAGTTCTTAACTCCAAGTTATAGTTGTAATAATAATAATAATTATGAATACAGAGCTCATAATAGGCTAATTAACATGCTGAGCTTCTAATAGGCATGGTCACAAGTAGAATTTTAAACAAAGATTTTATTCATTATACAGCGAACAAATGTATCATGCTTCCATCCTTTAAGAAAAAGGGATTGCTAGCAAAATAGTGAACCACAAAATATATCACTAGGAATTTTGCTACCATCTCAAAATCCTTTCCAAAGCTTGTTTACAAAAGAGTACAAAATATGCTTTGAAAGAACTGAATAGCCATTACAATATGTGTCGTAATTGTATTCAGTTTCTTTCTGAATAAAACATGAGCAAAGATTTTAAGATTAAATATTGTTTGATATATCAATTATTTTTTTGAACAAATAAGGGCGATATAAAACATACGGAAGTTATAGCTCTAACTTCAAGCTTTCGTAGAGTTTCAAACAAAGTAGTTCACCATTTGTCAATAGTATTCTGCAAGAAGTAAATATACAAATTTCGCTTAACCTTAATGCAGAAGCAAACATTTTAAACATGCCTGGATATTCAACATTAACGAAGATCGCAGAAATATTTCTAGCAAATTCTTCATATATTGGGGGTTTTATACTAACATTTAATGACAAATTGAGCTGGAAATTAATCGCATGATTTACAAAGTATTAATAGGATCACCTCAATCTTCTCTCGCAATTCACTTGTAGAAGCATCGAATTCCAAAATGCGTTTGAAGAAGGGTCAAAATGTTTGCTTTATTGCAATCATTTCAGTTCAAACATGTTAACAGGCATCTGAAACAATAAGTATTTCAATTAAGGCAAATTAAATGCAATTCCATCTGTAAAGAATGCTATGAAATGCAAGATCATTTATGATTCATTGTGCTTTTTTAATTTATATAGATTATTCTAAAATAGAATTTTCATTACATTTTGTACGGAATTGAATACAAACTGAACTGTTGCGAGCTTTAAATATTTCCCTCTTCAGTTGCCTATTAGCAAAAGTATTGACATTCATTTGAAAAAAATCTAAATAACCTTTCCATTTCCTTAAAGAAACAGTGCTTGCAAATTTCGGTTCTGCGTGTATTTAGTCTATGCAAGTCATAGGTTGCGAATACATGCATGAATAAATTCCCATTTTCAAATGGTTCAACGTAACGCTTCCCACTCCGAAAACTAATGCGATGCATTATACTTATGCGAATACAAGGAATCTTTAAGGTTTAGAAACCTACGAAATATTTTCCAATTTGTTAGAATTGCTATAAAGATTTATGTGAAAGCTAGTAGTACTATTACAAATGTTCTAATCTAATAAGAATGTATTGTGTTTAAATTATATGTAACCACCAGAAAGGCGGACTGAGGAGCGATAAGATTTATTATAGTAAGATTTCAACATTTACAGAACTTTCCAAAAGGAAATCATTTCATTTAATGAAAATAATCGAGAAGTATTCCATTTTTGTTACACAGAATTGCATTTGATTGCTACCGAGACGCTTAGAAACTTGCAGAAAATAAATTTGCTAGTTGTTACAATTAGAAAAGAAATGCAAATACGAAAGTTTTATTTATGAATAGTATATTTTATTCGCCCAGAAAAGTTTTCCGGAAGGTAAAACAGGCGTAATAAAATTACCTGGGAACAATCTTTATCCCATCAGTTGGAATGCAACGACGTGTAGACGATTGTAGCATTCTCAGGCGACCGATCAATTCTACCCTCACATGGATAAGTTGATCCAATGATACGCGTTTCGATTTCCTTTATTCTTATATTGAGAAACCGCTGGAAATGTTGCATCTGTCTCGATAAATGTTGCCAGGTAATTATGGCTTGAATCTGCATTATAGGCTTCAAGAAAATATTTAAGGATCACAATTAAGCATTTAAGAATAGCATTTTTTGGCAATGGTTATTAAAATTCACGAACTTACTGTATTTGTATTTCTATTTCGATGTCATCTTTATTTTCCATTTCCTGTATAAATTGTCAATTCATCAAGGAGTTGAGAATGTAGCCGGTCTTCTGATGGTTGATGGCATGTCGTTATTCTACAAAAATTCATACGCAACCAATGAATATCAATTTAAAGATTTTCAATATTTCATTATTTTGAATTATATTGTTATGAAATCAAATGATTATACCCTATATTCATTTAAAAATGATAGCAAATATTGCAACATAACGATTTCTCAGGTTGATACCGAAGACATCGTTTTCTGGCAATCAAAATTGTTATTCACAGAATTTATGTCGGGAACTGAAATAAAATACAAATATCTAATCTCTTAAAATAGCATCTAAATTATCAGAAATGTATAGACAGCTAAAAAAATTATTGGTTACCACACATAAAGAATCCACTCAGGGGAAATGGATTTTGTATTATTTATTAGTTTAGTTCTGAAGATCCGTATTCGTAGTCACATTTTTTGGCGATATGCATTGAGGATTTTACAGATTGTTAGCTATATCTTCTGGTTCTCCATCCATAAATGTAAAACATAATTTCAAAATGCTAAACGTCGCCCATTTCGGTTGATTCATATTAGCAGATATCTGAAAAAAATATTAAATATATAAATTAAACCAGTTTGCGTTTGATTGAACAAAAGCTGATTTTGGCAAAATCTTCATACTCATTTATTAAATTGATACAAATATTTTAATACAACTCGAAACAAAGTAAGTCTAGAAAATCCAAGCGTATAGAAGTATGAAAATCAATAGTCATGAAATAACTCGATGATAGGTATGCAACAGTTCTAAAAAAAAAGGTACGATTAATGCTTATATACCATTTTTAAAAACCACCCAATAATTTAGAAAATTAGAATGATTAACATGAAGATTAAAATAACCAAGACAAATGCAGGCATTAAGAATGCAATGGCGTAACTGATTTTATTTTTGATCTTTAGACATATATACAAATTCAAATAAAAATGAATTTTATTGCTTTATTTGTGTAATGTAACTAGTAAAATGAACTATTCTGAGCTTTTAAAAATTTATCTGCAGATAGTAAAATTATTCCCGGTATTATAAAAATTCCTGTGAAACAGTTCATCTAAATAAGCTATTCTTAATACAGTTCTTGACAGTACAGAGAAAAAAAACCAGTTTACCTGAAACATTTCTTGTGCTAAGTGCTCAGCTCCTTATGTTCCTAGCCGAACGCTGTCCTATTGAAGAACATCTTCCTCGTGGATGTCACACGCTGACCAACTCAGATCTCGGATTAATTCTGTCCCTATATACCAAGAAAGTGATCTCAGAATGACACGTGCTTGAATTGATCCGTGTTGAGGGAATTGAAAGTGCTGTAACTATTTTGAAAGATGTGTCCCTATCCTGATGTTTGAATTTCTTTACAGAAGTTGGAAAATCTCTTCTGGAAGAATAAATAAATTACATGGCATTTTCAAATCGCTTTAAGGTGTTTTATAATACAGGAATTTACCTGGCCTTGAATTTCTATTACAAGTCACTTCAAAGGAATATTTTCTCGAATCCAGTAAAGTTGACAATTCATAAGTAATGTGGAATGTAGAAAGCAGTCTTGCTTCTTTCTGGTGGATGGCATGTCTATTCACCAGAAGAGAAAAAATGCAGGTTTTATGTTTTCCAACCTATACATAACAAATAAAATAAAAAGAATACCTCCGTAAAATTCTAATTATGTAGCAATTACAAAATTGTATTTAACTATTTCAGTGTGATAATTATAATTCACGAAAACTTACCAATATCATTTCGATTCCATCCTGAAATGGTTTCTTGGATATACAGATATCCGCTTTCGACAGCTTTTGAGTTTGGAATTCAAACAGCAGTGTTTGAAAAGGCATTGGAATATGTCCTTTTTCCAATAGATAATTAATGCATATGGTAACGACTTCAAATGAATCAACATTAAAAACCTAGAGCAAGTCTTGCAATATAAACTGAAGATTCAAGTGCCCAAAAATGTCATTCTTATCTATTCTTCCTTTTCTCAAGTACATGGTATGAAAAACATCAAAGATCTTATTGCACCAGACAATGCCAAATAATGACCACATAATTGTAGCAATCTCGCCGCTTAGAGGCCGCTTGCACAGAATATCTAAAGATTACGAATATTTCTTTCGCATTTTACGATATCAGAAATATTGATTCGAATGCATTCTGAAGGCTTTCAGATGATTCTTTTAAACCATGCGAGAAAGTTCTCAGAAGTGAATTTCCAAAGGAGTAAGGAAACCTAATTGAGCATTTCTTCGACATTACACGTCCGAGCAATTTTAAAGGAACAATTTTTGAACTAATTAAAATAGGAATTAAATGATCGTGATTTTAAGTATTCATCCTACTAAAATTCAATGCCGATTTCAGACGGACGGAACTGCACTAATATTTCATGCCCCTCTCCATTTCAAGACCTAATTTGCTCAAGATTGTTTCAAGCTGTTTTGATTTAATTTTAAGCACACATTTTTTTTCAAGTTACCTTTTAAATACCTATCCCATCTTATGCAAATATATATAGTAAACATTATATCTTGGCACACAGATAAAGTACAACACAAACTTTGTCCAAAGCATTTTTTGCAAGTCCAGAGTAGTTTCATGTTGGGACATTTTAAAATTAAACGAAATCTTTCGTCTAACAAATTACATTTTTAAAAAATTACCTGGATCCTATTTTGACTACTTCGCTGTTTAAAATATAATTTTAATTCACTCGTATTCACTACATGTTCTCATTTTAATTTCTACTTACGTTACTTTCTGAAAAAGCAAACACAATTACCCCTTAAAATCTAGTTCGTATTTACATTTGAATAATACACAGGACCTAGTAAGACTAGAATTTGAGATATCGCAAATTAGTTCGTTAGTTCTGGGTTAATAAAGATGAAAACAGAATTTAACTCTACAGCGGACTACAACTTAACAGCGGAATTTAACTTTCAGACTATAAATAAAAGAATATTACATCTGCATAAAGCTTCAGAACAATTGAGAATAGCGAAAGAAAAATATGCACCTTGGAAAGGGAGATTCTAGTTGGTAAAAAGTGGATTTAGATTTTAAACTTAAGCCGAAATAAATTCTTTTAACAAATGTGGATACGCTTTAGAATAACCTATGACTAAATCGCAAGAAGATACTAACTGTAGCTTTAAAATGAACAACAAGATAATATAACTAGAAACTAGACATTTAAAAGCTATGGTATAACTTTTCTTCGGCTCCTTTACGAGATTGTAAATCAAAGAACGGTGTCAGTCCATGCACAAGAATTTCAACAAAATTTCTGTTCTGCCAATCAGAATAAAAGTCAAATCCCATGTGTATTCTTTCCAAACAAGAGCCGATTCAATAATTTGTTACAATTATGAATTACAGTTGTTGACTAAGTGTTGCGATTACGAAAGCAGGAAATAGCCCTGTCAAAAAAAAAAATGCAGCAGTTTTATCTATTTATAAATTTATTGTTAAAACGCGCTTGTAATTTGAAATTATTCTAAAGAAAGATGGGAATTTAGCATTATTTGATCTTGTATCCGTCCGATAAAAATCCTACTGCCTAATTGGTGGGATTTAAAATCAAGCGAGCATTAATTTTAAAATTAAAGTATTTAAGTATTAGAGCACATTAAAACTTCTTATTCATTGTGCTCATTTCTTTGCTTTCCTACTTCAACTATGTGTGCCAGTCTCTGAAGCCTTATTGTTCCTATATTCAAGCCTGAAATAAAAGCTAAACGAGAAACGATCATCCCGAGCAAATTAGATACATTACCCACGCCACCGACCCCAACTACGATTCCACAGCTCACACACACACACATTACCCACGCCACCGACCCCAACTACGATTCCACAGCTCACACACACACACATTACCCACGCCACCGACCCCAACTACGATTCCACAGCTCACACACACACACACTACCCACGCCACCGAGCCCAACTACGATTCCACAGCTCACACACACACACACTACCCACGCCACCGAGCCCAACTACGATTCCACAGCTCACACACACACACACTACCCACGCCACCGAGCCCAACTACGATTCCACAGCTCACACACACACACACTACCCACGCCACCGAGCCCAACTACGATTCCACAGCTCACACACACACACACTACCCACGCCACCGACCCCAACTACGATTCCACAGCTCACACACACACATTACCCACGCCACCGACCCCAACTACGATTCCACAGCTCACACACACACACACACACATTACCCACGCCACCGACCCCAACTACGATTCCACAGCTCACACACACACACACACACATTACCCACGCCACCGACCCCAACTAGATTCCACAGCTCACACACACACACATTACCCACGCCACCAACCCCAACTACGATTCCACAGCTCACACACACATTACCCACGCCACCGACCCCAACTACGATTCCACAGCTCACACACATTACCCACGCCATGACTGTACATCTTGCACACACTGCTGAAGCCTTCAGCTCAACTACAATTCCACTGTTCGTTCTCGCACATATTACTCACACCTCTCCAACCCCATAAAGATCCCATATCTCACTCTCGCACACATTGCCCATTGTTCCAGACCCACCACGGTTCCACTCACTCACATTGCTCAAGCCACCAGTCCCATCATATTCCACAGCTCGCACACTCATTACCCACACCTCCAAACTTCACCAGATTATACCCCTCACAAACACTACTCAAACATCGAAACTACCGAGATTTCGCAGCTATCACACATTACCCGCCTTCTCAAATCCACACTACTCAACAATACGAAAACAATTGACCACGACGCATTCACTTTTCATTTACCCACTGCAAAAACCCAGAGCTTTTGACTACACATTGTCTACTTCCACTTATGCTTATGCTTTCGCTCCATTCCCGCTTACCGAGAAGTTGTACAGATTACGTTGCTCGCACAACTACCAATTACTACTTCGTACATCATACCCTATTTTCGTAATGCACATCAAAAGGCAATTCCGTTTTCGAATACATCTGGCCTAGATTATGAATTTATCTCAGTGCCTTATTTCGCTAGAGGGATCAAATATTTAGCCTTTGTATAGGTACATGAAAACGAATTTTTAACAATACCGATCCCGGCACCGCTTATCCAACTTGAATGTGCGAGGAGTTAAAGGGTAATAAACCTAGGATGTGAAACTTATTAAATCCATTAATTTTATAAATTCTATTCAATACTTCCAATGCTCTGTACTATACAGCAATTTACAAGTTCGGCACCAAATTTGACATTCTGAAATTGTTAATCCGTAGTTCTTCCTTTCGCATCTCGTGATTGACTACTGTCAAAACAACAATCAGAGTTAGCTTAAGTATTATTCAATAAAATAAAGAGCGATTTAATTCCAATCAAAGTGTGGTATTTGAATGCAACACTTATTTTTAAGACATAGCATCACTAATATGGGTTTCTGTAACATTTTTAGGATTTGCATTTTAATTTGGAATCTAGCTATCCGAGAGCATTATACTACCTATAACAAATGGATACAAGACCAATAGAAAATTTTTCTAAAATGCAACCAAAATTTTGAAATTTAAGTAAGTTGAATTTAAGCCGCAATCGATTGAAATTTTATGTTTAATATAACACGTCTGACAATTTAGGATTTGATCACGTAATGGCACGGGGTATTAAGTAAACGAAACTAATAAAATATACAATTAAAGTTTAAATTTACTAGGTTAATGAAGTTGAACATTAACGATTTTCACTACTACACATACGAGGTGTCCGAAATGCGCATCGCATTAAGTCGTTTCTGCATTTAAATGAAAGCAATTTAAATTCGAAAGTCACAAAACTCAATACTTCCAATGCCTTGTATATTATAGGAATTAAAATGAAATCTTGGTGATATTTATCTAATAAGGAAGTCAAAGACAATATAAATAGGAAACTAATACTAATTACAGAAACTAATAAAAAGCATTTTAAGTTATATAATTCAGATTTAATAAAAAACTCAAGAAAACCTAACAATTTCGAATTATTTGAAACAGAAAGGAAGTTTCTTTAGGATTTCGAGTGGCGACTTGAGAAGGCACAATATAAATTAGTGGGATTTTCTACATATAATAAGCATGAGATAATTTCATTTAACATAAAAAGGTTAATAAGATTAGAATTCCAGTAGTATTTTTTAAATTAAAGCAACTTTCATATTTTAGAGACAAAGATTACAGGATCAACTGTCATTTTTTAGACGTGAAGAGGAAAAATAGATGCACCATACTTTATCAATTAATTTCTAAAGCAGTACCAAAAAATTGCAATCTTTAATTTCTAAATCGTAAATCTAGAATTGTGAAAGTTGTGTATATTTAAATTTTAATTATTTAGCCGAGATGTTATTCAGCATTCACATAATCGCTTATGTTTATATTTAAAAAAATTCTAATCTGTAACTTCGGAAATTTAAGATGCCTCCATATTTGATACAAAATCGGCTTTAACTCCATAAAAAAAATCAGCGATAATCTAATTTTTCCAGATGCAATACCTACAATCACCCATCTAATTAAATAACTGAACGCAGTCAATAAATGCCGACTTTGCTGGTAAACAAATTCAGTTTATATTCAGTAAGCTGAAATTTACAGTACCATGATATGTAAACGAATAGCGATTTGTACCGATTCTATTACTTGAATTTACAATATTCAATGAAAAGTTGGATCAGGAATAATCTGCAGGAATTGTGAATACGTTTTATTGTTAATTCGCGATGAACGGGAAATATGCTTAAATGAAGTTATACTGAGAACTGAAAGAAAACGCTTTAAGTGAAGTTCGAATTTATATTTTGTGGATAAACTGATTATCATACTAATAGGCCTAAAAAATTAGCATCGATTTGTTTTTAAACCAAGAGTAAAAGAAATTTTTCAACTTTTTATCAAGATTAGTTTTTGAAAATTTACCATCGTTTTAATAAAGATTGTGTAAGAACTATTCGTTTCCAACTCCGAGGAAATTCAAGGTATCGCATAGATCTTAATTCGTTATCAAGTTTCAGAAAGAATTTAAAATCCATTTTAAAAATGCCTGGGATTATTAATCAAATTAGAAATAGAGCGTTAGAACCTGAAACTAGTTTTTAATGAACGCGGAGAAATATTCGCAATCTTTGAATATTCTACAAAAGCAGCCTCTGAGCAGCTAGGATACCGCAATTATGCAGACATAATACTTGCATAGTCCAATACAACAGAAGGAGATCCGTCCTTTAACCATAAGCGACTCGAATGGCCCATTGAGGTATGATGAGGTGATCCAGAAGGCGTTTCTTTAAAGCCAGAGAGAAGCTAGCACTGGATTTTAACTTGGCATGATGAAGAATGGCAACACATTCAGTTACATAAAATATGAACGTAAAGATGCAGGTGTCACATAATTCCATCTATCTTCTTCGCAATGATCTGCAAGAAAAATAGAATTGAATGCTGGCTAAGATTAATTATGAATAGATATTAACATTTCAAAAATGGATTAGTATTAGTTTAATGCAATGATTTCAAAGAAAGGCAAACAGTTCAAATCATAGACGAATCATATACAAGATATTCCATACGTTGAAATACTGACTGTTCTGAATGAAAAAACATGTTCGCATTTTAATAGATGTTTCTTTTTAATTCTTTACATACAATATCCTTTCATGGAATAGTGCAAGATCATTAAGATAAACATTTGGTTTAATTTTATTTATATTCCGTTTTGCAAAAAATCCATTTGAAGGTAGACTAATTTTGTACCATAATCAGCAGATGAACACAATACCTGATATGGCACGCCTTCCCTCCACAAACGAAAGGAGCAAGAAGGGTAATAAGTGTTAAAAACCAACAATTATTGCTAATAAAATGTAACCTCATTAATCCAAGCGACAAAACCCTATTCATGGAGTTGACAACACTTAATTCCATTTACAGCGTTTGGAACAGTATAAATAAGAATCTATAGTTAAATTTTAAACATTTTCCTACGAAGAAAGATTATCGTACGGAAACCTTTTTGTAACTAACAATCCCTAGCTATGATAACTGTGCGATGTCGAAATTCAAAGGCATGCTTTAGTTCTACATTACACCTTAATATCAGACTGACATGCTTACCATGGATTGCAAGATGCAATCCTATATATATATATATATTATGTACGGCATTCAACGTTATTCGAACAGAATTAGACCTAGAGTTAACAGATTTGGATCATAATGGATAACTTAAGGAAAAGGTAGTCACCATGAAAGAATTTTCTAAATTTTTTTACTTATTGAGAGAAACCTTTGAGAAATATATTCGGATGATTTTTGCAATTTGAAAGCTCTTGTGAATCATTTCGTAATATATGACATCGTTTGTGCACGAATTAAAAAGACATTAACTTCAGTAACGTTGTAGTGTTTCTTTAATTTTAATTATTTTCAAAGTTAATTTTATATCTTTATTATATTTAATTTTATTTTTTACGAAATACAATGTTGTAAATATTTAAATTTATGTTCAATTGTAAATTTTGTTAAAGATGGAACCTAACTTAAAGCTGCTGGTATCAGAAAACCTAACATCCTTATGTAAATAGGAAACGGAATGAAATGAAGCAATTTTAAATCGGAAGCCGAAGTTCAATGTACAATTCAATGTGCAATCCAATGTAAATTGAATTGCCAATTTTATGAAATAATGCCTTTTGACGACAAGAGTTATCATTTGTTAACATAAAGTGCACGATATAATATTTCTTTTTTATTTAATTTTCAATTGTGACTATCTTATTACGTACGAGATGAATTGACTCCCTTAGATGCACAGGTCGGACTGTTTGGATTCGAATTGCCAAGTAAACCATTAAGATGGATAAAATACTTCTAATTTTTTTCCGAATCTTATATAGGTTTTTTTTGCATAAATTGTATTATTGAAATATTAAATGCGTTATGCGTTTTTATGAACTTCCTTTAACAAAACTTCAAAACCCGAAATAAATCAGACGATTGCTTGAATTCGAGTCATTCTTTTCAAAATTATTTGAAGGAAAACTTTCTGCCTTGCTAAGTCTATTTTTAATGTCAAAGAATTATTTCGTAATCCGAAAGTTTGGTAAAGCATCCTGTTGCACACTTAATACCAGTGCTAATCAAATACTTCAAAATATCTATTACTTTTTAAATATTGAAATATAAGGTTCAGATGAACGAAATCGTAAGCAAACCATCAGGACTGCAACGAAATGAATCTTTCAACTGCTCAATAGATTTTACTTCCAATTGCAATAGAAAAAAAATCTTTGAATGCATATGCCAAAAATTTTATTGGTGCATCATGGTATATATATTTCTAATATGATTTCATTATATTTTATTACATTTGTTAATTATACGAATTGAACTAGAAATATCCGAGCAGCACTAATTATTACAGAATTTATAATGCAGTAGATTTCGTATAAACCGTTTTCATTGAATTGACGTTATTGGGTATATTGCGATATTTTAGTACAGTTAAAAACAAATGAAAAATTAAAATTGTTTTGAAGCTGGTCTTTCACAAGTATATGCACTCTAATTGGAAAACCTCGAATCTCCTAATACAAGAACATTTTTTTAGAACTTTATTGCACAAAAGTGCATAATTATTTAAACTATAACATGCAGATAGTTTAAGTTATATTTATAATGCTTCCAAAATACCCTCCTCATATTTTCAGGTAGAATTGTCTCCACCATTGCATTTACTTAAGTATTTAAGTAAATCAAGAAAGTTGAGTATTGCTGGCTCCCCATAAGATGCCTCCGACTTTACGAAGGTGCTTAGTATCGAAATTAAAATTTTTAGACTCATGAATGCAACATTGAATAAATAGGACTCTGGTCATATGGCAAAATATGAAGCACTCCATTATACATTTTCTTTATTTTTTGCTTGAAATGTCATTAAAACAACCCTCTTAAAATATTTTACAGTTGAATAAAAGAATCTAGAAATTTCCCCCATGCTTCAAATCGATACGAGTATAAGAATATTTCATTCAGACTTCATAAGATTACAAAAGTCTTTGTTATCTAAAAGGATACACAATGTTTGTACTCCTAAAATAGAATTTTCTTTATACAGAAAGTAATATATGTACTACTCTTATAATATAGGAATGTTTATAGAATTACCTAAAAAATTTTCGAAGTTTGGATGAAATTTTTATATAAATAAAAGACTTCCATATGAGAACAGAAACGCCAAACACGTTATATTTCAGAATGATAATATTGCCGAATTCTTAGAAATAAATTTGATACCAAAGTAAGATATCTCTGCTATATATTACGTTTTATGTTTCTTTGCTTCAGAACAAGTAAAATCCCTAGAGAGCTAATAAACCCAATTTCCGCATTTAAAATCAACTTTTCTATTTGTCTACGTTTGGTTTTTTTAATAAACTTCAGATTTTAAGTAGTAACATCGTTAACAATTTTCGGCAAAAAGAAATTTATTATGAACCGATATTTTAACTAAAAAGTTTTCCCAATCTTCAAAAAATATTAAATAAAACAACTAAATCGTAATTCATTGAGAAATTTAATGACGCAAATAAACTTACCCAATATAATCGTAAATATCAATGGTTATCTTCTCTACGATATTACTCAATCACGTAATTGAAACAAATGTCAATATATATTAAGTTCAGCATGGTGGCTATTTCAATTTACACAATAATCATGAAAGAAATCAATAAGGTTACACAAAGAACTACAAAAGAAGCATTGATCAGTCTATAGAATTTTTATAGGATAATAAAGAGATGGATATTTTGCATACATCGTTCTCTTCTTCCAAAGATCTTTACAAGATGGCAGTTCAGCAAGCGCGAGGAGTTTAAGGAATCAAAAAAAAAAAAAAAATACTTATTCAAATTCGAACCCGAAAGAAGTATTATGCACAAGAAATATCAATGCTGTTAAATAAACAGCAATTAATGCAATAAATATAAAAATAATTTTGTCAGCTATTGTATAAATAACGAAAAGGGTCAGTCAAATACAGGTGGACTGTCATTAATTCAGCAAATATGGTAATTACTTTAAATACTATCCGTTAGATTTTCATGTCAAGGGCGAAAAGTAATGGTCTAGAATCATAAGTGCTAATGAAAAAAAATGAAAATATTTGATGTCGAATCCTGGCTAATCCTTGCTGAAATATTCCAACATTATGCCGTTAAACATTGCCAAAACGGTCAACTTTTTAGTTTGCATTCGGTAACCAAGAAAATGACATTGAACATATTCTCGCGCACTGTCTAAAGAATTCAACTCAATGAAGATATTCTTGGAATAAGTTTTCTTTTAATCAACAAGAAATTTCGTCTCTTAAAATTCTGTTCCAAAAAACAGTTTTTCATAAACGCTTTCTTCAAATTTTTCTTCGTTCACTGAAGTTTTTTGATATTTATTAAATGTGACTCTGGATTACATACCTCGCTGCTAAAAACTCCAGATTTTCCAATTCAATCAATCAATCAATTATTTAGTTCAAAATTGTATTGCCTTCCATGACAAACTTCACATAAAAAAAGGGAACGTAATTTAAGCATTAAAAAACTCAATGTATTTTTCGAATTATATCAGTCTTTCTATAAATATGATAAATAAAAAAAGTGTTGATTTAAACGAATGAAATTTGGCATGTGATATTTTAGTTAAATATATAGATTACTATAAAATTTTGAAAGAAATTCATTCAAAGGAAGTTCGTATGAGTGTCCGAAAAATTGTACGCTATAACTACAAAATGAAAAGAGCTGGATAAATTAAAATTTGGTACCTGGGTTTAGAATCTACTGTGTATATATTCTAAATACAATATATACTGTGTATATATTGTATTTAGAATCTACTGTGTATATATTCTAAATACAATATATACTGTGTATATATTGTATTTAGAATCTACTGTGTATTGCAAGCAAATCCATAAAATGCTTAATCGTCTGTCTATGCACTTTTGCATGCATGTAAAAACAGTAATTCAAGAATTTCAAAAAAAAAAAAAAATGTATATTTTCATGTTTCTGCAATTGTTGCTATGAGTTCAATTTTATTTCAATTACTCGAGAAAGATACTCAATGGCTTTATTAAGAACACCGTCAGGGTCTGCGACTTTTCAAGGATTTATTTTCGTTATTATGGAGATGATGTCCTGTGGTGAGAAAAGTTTGATATTTCCCTGGAGTCTGAGTTGTAGAAACCTCTACATGTATGTATCTTTTTATTATTTATATTTATTTACATTTTTCTATCTACTTCTATATTTTAACTTTACATTTGGAGACTACTTAGAAGCTTCTTTAATCAAATCAAGAATCATCTTATCCCAATTATCAAATCTCAAACCTCCTCCACCGACAATTAAAGGAAAGATGCCTACATATAAGTAAAAACAAAATTGAACGCGTAGTACTTCGAAACTGTCTTGTATACTCGCGAATATAGATGTTTCTCCCTCCCCCTCGATAAACAATGCGGACATTTGTCTAGAACATGGATATCGCGACTGCTCATCCTGTTACTTTCATATTTTTTCATAAAACCAGTTCGTGCTCTGAAAAGAAATACCAAGCGTGTATTTTAGACGAATTTTTTTCACAAAAAAAAAAAAAAAACCTTAAAATTTGACTCTAAATTAAAATTTTAGTTACAAGATCTCACAGCAGATTTCATTTATCTAAATCATCGTATTTTCAAGTTATTGCTTTTATATGCTTCAGAGAACACAGATCTACGGATGATGAGCTTTTTGACAGATTTAATCCAATATTTGATCAATATCAACACTTAAGGTGCTAAATTTAGGAAGCAAATTTTATTTGTACAGTTCTTCGCGCATTATAAATATCGTTTTAATTTTTCTTAGATGGACAGGCATAAGATTCCTGTGAACAGGTTTTATTTAAAATTCGGCAAAAATATACAACTTTAGTTCAAACACTGCATATCGAATTTCATCCATCTAGCCCAAATCAGTTTTCAGATATTACATTCACAGTCAGATAGATAATAATAGCATTAAAAAAGTGCATTTCCAATGAAGGAGCTGTACAATCTGGAGATTTGTAAAAATATCTTAAGATATACAAAAAAACTGAAAATGGCCACCCTAAATTGACGCGGATTGACTTAGAATTTTTTGTCTGAAGATTTGTAAAGCTTAGTTAAAATTATTCAAATATTTATCTATTCTTTCCTAAACTTTATTCTAAGTGAACATTATAGGCATACTTAAAATGCTTTTTAGTTAAATTTTAGAAATTTTCTAAAGATTCTGTTTGGTCTTCAGCCTTCGGAAAAGCGCAATGGCTCTGACATTCTACCGAACGCCATCGAGTAACAAGCATTAATGAATCTAATTCTATTAATAACAAATTGGTTTATAAACAACCTATTAATAATTCAAATAGGATGATGGTCTTAAAACTATAACATTCTTTAACAGATGAACAACCAAAATATAATTAAAAAAACGTTAAAGAGGAGAACATTAACTGATAATAATTTAATCAAGAATTTACGTAAGCACAGAATTATCGCTTCGATTTCTAAATGCGTTGTCTCATACGCAGATTATTAGTTAAGGCTATTTACGCTCACTCCCTATGTTTTTAAGATTATCTGCTATCTTATGTTAATCAATGTATAAGAGTTAATATCTAGTTACAACAACACAACATTCCAACACGCCTTGAGGACTTCACTTTAAATTAATTTTCTAATTTGAAAAGATCCATAACTAATTTCCATATGCATGACCAACGCATGAAATTTATCCGTACTTGCTCAGTAATTTAAAGTCTTAACCCAAACCTTAAGATAGTTTCACTTATGATTATAGGTTCTTTTAATCAAAATTTAAAAAAAAATTAAGTTAATCGCATTAAAAGGAGGAAGCTTATTTATGCACTAAAAAAGGAAACAATTAAATCAATATAATCTTCTATAGAGTTCTTGGATTCGAAGATGCCTTGAAAGACATAAGAAAAGCCATAAAGAAAAATTAGTTCCTGAAACTTAATGGAAGTTTGAGATTCCAAACCAATGGTCAATGTGAACAAAATGCTTTAGTACCAATTTTATGACCAACCGTATAAAATAGGTTTCATTTCATCGCAAAAAATCGTTTCGATAAAAAAAAAAAAATGTGTGTATAAAATGCTTAGTATTAGAAGATGCAGAAGGTCTGGAAGAATAAAAAGGAGGATTAAAAATCAATAAAGTAAGCTGCATTTTCTATGTCGGAGCTTTATCGAGGATTTTTGTAAACATTATTAACTTGTTTCGCAAAGAAATATATCGAAAAAATATACAATAATTTCGCAAAAAATATATATAAATATAAAATATTTATTCGCAAATAAATATAACATGAAATTGCTTAAATTTTTCTCATAAATTGATTGGAACCGTAAATTAATGATGCCATCAGTGACCAACTTTTCACTTATATTATATATACAAATAGTGTTTTTATACCAACATACTTCGAAGAACTACGTCCTATAAAAAGCATTGAGTAATTGTGCTTTATTAACTTGATTTATTCGAATTTATTGATTCAATGAAACGATTGACGAAAACAAAATAATGTTGGAACGAAGATTGTATAATTGATTGTTTAGCAGTGTATAACGAAGTCATACTGGAATATTTCAGAAATGATTAACCAGAAATTGAAGCCAAATATTTTCATAGTGTTCTTCATTCATACTTATGCTGCTGGGCCATTAATTTTAATATCCTAAAATACAAAACCATTTCATAGTGTTTAAAGTAACCACTGTGTTTGTTGAATTAATGTTGAACCTATGTTCACTTTGCCGCTGTTTCCTACGAAAACTAGCCGATTTATTGCAAAGGTCATTCCAGTTATTGTTTTTTAGTTAAGATCATTTATACTACTATTTTTATTCAAAAATAGCATTAGCTAGGATTCGTAAACAAATATGTTCATTATGTTCCATCTATACTGTTGGACTCTTCCTTTTTGATGTTCCTGGGATAAAAATCTCACAAATAGTACTTGAAGTCATCACTACGTTTGCTGAATAAATTTAAGCCACCTTTCTTTCACCTTGACCTAGTTTTTTCAAAAGACTAGCATATTTATTGTTTCATTTATAAAATAATTGTTGCTTATTTAACAACATTTATAAATCATGTGCCTGTCTTTTACGGGTTCAAATTTTGGTAAGTATTTTTTGTATATATCTGTGCTTTCTGAACAGCCACCTTGTATATGGTAGAAGAGAATATAAGAAACGTTAATATTTTTACAATTTCATAAAGATTCAAAAAGTTATTCAGTTTTCATTTTATAGTTCTTTACAGTAGACGTTAGAATTCTGTTAGCGAAATATTATGAATGTAGCTGAACTCGATTTTTTTCACCGTTTAGAAGTTTTTTTTTAATGAAAATAAATAACATTTTAGTTATCTATGAGTAATGAAGAATACCTTGTTGGATTGAGGTCTGCTTTCTAATATTTTAGATAATAATGGATGAGTTGCATTATTTTTTTCTGTAGTTGACTATGAATCATTATTCGAATTTTTATCTACCGAAGTTTAGTAGGCTTTTATACACTGAAATATGCAATAAATTTCTTTTAGAAAGGCTTATAATTAATATTTTATACCGGGATTTTCTTGGGAAATTAATGCGATTTATTATATACATTATCATTGACCAAGATCACAGCGCAAGTCATACTTGCATTTGCTATATGAGGGAGTGAATAAACGTTGAAAGCAGGAGTCGGTTTTTATTTGTTCAATGGGAATTCCGTTTTATTTAAAGAATGAGAAATCAATTTTGTTCAAATATTATATGGTTGAAAATCGCTGAAATTATTATTTTGAATCCATTTCTATGTAATGGATAAAATGTCTTTTCTTCAAGCAAAATTAGTAGAGTCTTTTCAGTTTCGATGTAAAGGATTTTATTGAAAGCAGAATTTCACTGAAAATGGAGAGTAGATTATGATTTGTTTTATAAATATATCCGCATAAAAGACAAATAGTTTTCATTCTGAAGAAAAAGATCCATTTGAGTTAGAGCAAAACTTATGTGAATTATTTGTTTGCCTAGTAATATTACTTCAATGGTTTGAAGAGTAAATGAAACGAGAATATATTCAAGTGAGTTTTTAGAGAGTAGAGATATTATTGAAATCGTTGGGTATTCCTATTTCTACGAGACTGTCCGCTTCTATTTTTAAATTATTTTGAAATCTGTTTTTATGGTTTAGAATGACATCTCTATCAAACGTGTACACACTAAAGTATTCAGCTGTTATAGGTTGCCATTTGACTATACATTATTCGTTCCTATTTCAATATTTGATTCATGAGTTAATAATTATATTGAATGAATTCGACTCACTTCAGTGTCAATTAACAGCTTTATAGAGCTGAAAATATTCGAATATGCGACTACAACTTGCGGCACGATATTCTGAAATTTTTACTTGAATTATGTACTTGTTTAGTTTTAGTGTCTTTGTATTTTTCTTTCATCTGAGGGTGAAATTTTATATTTTGGAAATTTCGTAAATTGAGCGAATGAGTGATGTATTTGAAGTTCACTGAAAATAAATACATCGCTCTTTTCTTTTTGTACTAAATAAAATCGTTATATATTTTCTACACGTTGGAGTTAGTAAAAGTGAAGAGCTCGTGCATTTGGTAGGCTTGGAATCACCTAACCAAATTCGTTTGCATGCGCAACCCGCTTTCAAATACTATAGCAATGCAGATTTTCAATTGATAGAATATTTTAGGAGTCGGTTTTATTTCTATTAAAACAAATTAAGATGAATTATCTCACAATATTTAGTGATGAGTTTTATGCAGAGGGGAAAAATTCAATAAGTGTGGAATAGATCAGAAAATGTCATTTCAATAAAATTTCTAATTATTAAGCCATCATGTTCTGATATTTAACTGCATGTTAATTGTAATAATTCAACAGTAATAGAATTACAAGATCTGATTAGAAAAATACTTTACAGTTAAATTATTATTTAACTGTGTGCTTAAAATAATTATATACTATTTTATAATTAAGAAATTCAGAAAGATAAGAATTGTTTAAAGGTGATATATTGAATGTTTTTGCGACTGCATGAATAAATGAAAATCGGTTATGTTAAAGTTTGTACACACGTACATCCAAACCAGGTTCTTTTTCAAATATTTACATCAAATGAAACCTTCAAGAATTTGATTAGCAATCACACTATGTTTGCGCCAACTGTATTATGATTATAATCGGGGATAAGTTAAAAATTCTCTTTGGCATAAGAATTTGGACACTAATTTCGTTTGGGATAAGAAAAGTTTATTTAATAAATCAGTAAAATTTCTTTCAAAACATTTAAAAAATAGTTAAAATTCAATCATCTGATTAATCTAAAGTTTGAGAATTCTGCTGAAGCGTGTTCACAGGCATGTATTTAATTTTCCAACGATTCGTAGATTGTGCAAAAACGTATTTTAACTGCGTTTTTCGAGCTCTTGATTTATCCTAATGGCTTACTTGTCAAATAAAACTTCGAATAACTTTGCTTCCAAATAACCCTACTTTAACATTTACATTTAATGGAGTCAATTTGTTTCACGTCATTAACAATGTTTGAAGATTATAAATTTGAAATCCATTGTAAAGAATAGAAAGTGCCAGGTACACATCTTAAATATTACTTTTACTGCATCGAATTGGCAGTTCAAGTTTCATTAAAATGCCTATTTTGTTTTACGTTTTCTGTTTTTAGAATTTTTTCATTTAGTTTTCTTTTTACATTGCAATATTTATTGTTCTCATTACTAGAAAATTTAAAGTTTCATTACTTTTTGAATTTAGATTTAATCGGATTTAATCTACATTTTCATTATATACATCTATGCACATAATGTTTTTGGAAAACTAAAATTTCTGTGCATCTTAACTCTATTTTAGATTTGGATTTTGTGTATTTTTTTTATCTTGTCTAAGTGTATTAATTGTATTCTCTGTATGCCAATTTTACTATCTCCTTGATTTATAGAAAGTATTCAAGTTTAAAAACTTTTTTCACTAATTCCTTTATAATTCATATCCAAAGGCCATTTAACGTTAAGGTCATTTTTAAAGGTCAACGGTAACATTTCATTAAATTACCAGATTCCCTTGTTTTCAAATAATTCCAAACTTGTCTTGAGATAATAACCTATGCAAAAGTTTCACAGGATTGACAAAGAGGAATTCATTTTCAATAATGAATTAAGAAATTGAGTTGTCCTGAATAATTAATAAATTAAACAAAAAACAAATTAAATTTCATAAGAATGTAACAGGCTATAGAAGCGATCAAGTAAATGTCGCAAGATGGTGTATTAAAATTTCAATTTTGGACGACGCTTTATTTGCATTTATGCATTTTAAAAATAGAGGCATTAGAAACTTACAGGAAATAACTTCAAAATAAATTTGGATTGGTTATGATGCATCAAACATCTTTGAATAATTAGATTGTGTTTATATTACTATCGTAAGATGTAACAAATTGCAGCCGAAAGCTGATGTAAAAATCGGGTTACTGATTATCATTGCCTATGAAAAGGAGATTGATTGAGATAAGTGTTTATTAATGAAAATAAAAATGGAGTATAAATTGTTTATTGCTTACCTCATACATACAAATCCGTGAATATTTGAAATAATTATAAAAATCTATTGAATTTCGTTACAGAAACTACGAAAGAATTTGAAGAGCAAAAGGAAAAGTATAAAATTATGTAAGAACAAGAGATAAACCAATGAATACAAGTCTAATTTCGTACACTACGATATTTATTCGAATTTCAGATATAAGATAATAAAAACAATTTGAATACTTTTCTTAGTTACTAGTAAAGCACTTAATATTTATTTTACCGAATCTACTAGATTTATATTGTCCGAATAATGCTATACTTGTTTCGAAAAAATTAAAAACGTATACATTCTGCAGAATTCTGTTTTATTAAACCAAGAAACATGGTATGCTTCCTTTTAGTATTTTGTTGGATATATATTATTTTTAATTAAATGTTCCGAACGTGTTGGTATATAATGAATAAGATTGACATTAATTTTTATTTATTTTGTTACATTCTTTTGATTGCGTTATATTTAGATTTTTTTTACAGTAACATCTGATGCTTTTCTATGATGTTCAAGTCTGGTGATTGCAGAGGAGTATTAATGAACCCAGTGTTATTCTACAATAGCCACACATTGAATATCGAGTACAGATTAGTTGGGGTCATTATCATGACGGAATTGGAAAGTGGTTGGTTATCTCAAATTTTTTGTGCACTGGATGACAAATTAACTTTGATAGATTTTAGTTGCTTATTTCATAGTCTCAATAAACATCAATCGGCCTAAGTGTGCATACACCCCATACCATCATGATTCCTTCTCCAATATTCAGTTTTTCTCGCATTTTCCTAATTTATTTCTTTATTACATTTCCGCCACTTTTACCTTTCCATTATATTAAAACAATTCATCAGCCTAAAGCGCTTTCTTCCAAATGTGAAATGCCACTTAATGTAATACAATGAAAAGCATAACCTCTTTATTTAATTTCTTTTCTTATATAAAGCTTGTTTCTCGCAACTCCTACGAAAATTTTTTTTAATGCCTCAAAGTGAATATTCTTATTTAAAATTGTTTTTGTTTCAAAAGCTAAATTGGGAATACTTATATGAGGATTTTGTTTAACTTTACGAATAATCCAAACGTTCTTCATAAGAATTAAATATCTTTCGTTTGCTGTCCTCGGATTTGTTTTTCAATCCTTTGCCATTTTATCTATTAATAGAACTCTGAACTGTGGAATGTTACTGTTTTTTCTATTTTACGAAGTGACTTACTCAAAGCCAACAATTGGATCTTTTTAATTTAAAGATGCATAATTTCTGATAATGCTGTCACAGTATTCCTGTCCTTCCGTTGTATCCGAACACCTTCTTTCGGAGTAGCGTTTATGGTTACCTCCTGATCGTCATATGAAATTAGGAAGTGTGTGTTGTGACTTATGGCACTTTACAAGCCCACTCACAGTTATCAAATTAGGAAGTCTCTCTCTAAACAGTATTTTTCCTTCAAAATGGGATATGACTACAACTAAACCAGATAAACTAGGCGTTTACTATTTTATATGAATTTTACCGTTTAGTTTGAAGTTTCACAACACTTGGTTAACATTCAAATTATTGAATGTTTCCGTATTATAATAATTTTTTTAGAAAAATGAGTAAATTTTCTTTCGTTATTGCTTTGATAAATGGTAAGCGAATTTAATATAAAAATGGTATAAGCCAAAAATGGCAGTAAATATAACCTTTTTATACTCATTTTCAGATGTGTTTCATCTCGATTTGTATATTGTAGTCGAATTTTAAACATAATAAGAATTATATTCTGAATTTTTTCTTCAGTTGTAAATTTATCAATTCCACTGCGTAGAGATTTACGTAGAGTCTTTACATATATTTAAAAAAAAAATTCTTTACTTCAAGAAAGCGAACAAATTGCGCTATACTACATTGATGGTTCTAACCATTTGTTTCTCTAGTATCCCTTATTTTTTGACTATTTTCTAATTTCTCCAAGTTCCTTGAAAGACTTAGATTAATTGAAACGCTTTAACCGTATAGATAACATGAAATCTTTCTATTTCATATTTTCCTTTTTAATAGTACCCATTCCTCATTCTAGCAATCAGAAACAATACTGAAATATTGTCGTATTAAAATATTGAACTAAGATCCATTTTAGTAATCAGTTACTTTAATGGAACTCAATTTTGAATTTATATCATAGGGCTAAGTTTTTTAAAAAATAGCTTAAAATAATGACAGATGTGATATCGTGTTTCTAACAGCATAAAGTTTATTGCGAGTTTTCATAATTAAACTTCAATTGAATATGACAAATTTTTCAATGCAAACAGAGTTGAATGTAAATTATTCGATTAAAAGGCTATGACAAGAATAGAATGTGGATCTTTCCACAAATGCAGTGTCGGAGAAACGGATAAAATGTTGTTTTGATTAAAACAGAATCCTTTAAAAGCTTCTTTCACTGAATCTGGTTGTATTTCAGGCGTGTACAATTTTTATATTTTACAAAAGAATGCTAACAATTTTCCTTTGCTCATTTGTTACCAACCAACCAACCAACAATATTTTCTCATAATTTTCACAGATCTATCGTATTCTCTCCAGAATGCATATATTACAAATTGAAGCCTCTATTCTGGATGAGTCAAGGTCCATTCTTGTGTTGTGATTGAAAAATATCGAATGAAAATATAATCGAATAAAAATGGGTATATGTAAACATAATTCCAAAAATAATAGAAGTGAAGAAAAATTCTTTATTGACTATCTGACAAGTCTTTTAATCTTTTAGATGCAACTATTGGTATTTGGGATCTTCGGATAAAGTCAGGTAGATGAGTTCTTAGCACTGCATTCTTTTACTGTAAAGCTGACTGTTGGGGAGAAAGTACAAGGTATGTAGTTGTTAATGGATATTTCAGATAACTTTTTAGCCTGTCTATCGCAGAATATTTTTACAATATTTTGTGAATATTGTAAAAAGTTGTAATATGCAGTTTAAAGAAACAATGAACGTTGATTTGTAAGTTTGCAGAACTACTAAAGACAAATATGCATAGATTCTGAATGATTTCAGAGATTTCCAAGATTTTCTTCATTATGATTTTTTGTAACTAAACTCTTCTTGAATTTCGAAAAAAATATCTGTTTTCATTCCTATCTTTTTAATCTTTAATTTTTTCATTAATGAAACGTCAATGTTGGTCCTTCGTTCCAAAGGTAGAAATCGTCCTAAATGGCCGAGTATTCCAGAAAAGTTTCCTCTTTCCTACGTTGTGGAAACTTATATTTAGTTTTTGCTTTTACTAAATTAATATCATTAAATTCTAAGAAGAAAAATGCACCGATCTGAACAATTTATGAATTTAATTTTGTCAGAAGATATTCACTGCTTTTTAGCTTAGAGGATAATAAATTGGTTAGTTCCTTGATAATTAATTTATCTTCTCTTTAATTACCTCTGACGCTTAGTCTTCTACCGATTTCTAAGCACAGAATAAACGTTCATCTTTGACTTTGAGAACGGAAATTGTCTACACATGAAATACTATAATAAAGTTTGGATTTATGGTAACAATATTCATTATGTGCAGTAAAATGCTTTGTTAGTTACATATTAGTAAAGAGCTATCATTTATCTTTGTTGAATAAGTCACAGGACAAATTTATAAGCAATTTCAGACCAAAATTTATTATTTAAGGCTCCATAAAGTATCTTCTTGAAGTATGTGAAACCATCTAATCGGGATGGATGATATGGTAAAATAAAGCAAGAAATAATATGAACTCTAATAAATTATGTAGCTTAGTTTATAAAAAATTTAGATATTAAATTTCGATTCATTAAAGTGATATGTTTTTGAAAAGTGTGATGTTAATTCAGTTTGATTGTTTAGTTTATTTTGCAGATCTGCTTGGAAATATTATTTTATAGCAGTAATTATCTTTTAATCTTTATGTAATAATTTAAATTATACATTAAATCGAAATTTAGCAAAGTTCTTCCTTGAATACTTAATAAAAAAATAAATGTTTTGAAAATAAAAAGAAAATTGAATTTAATTACTTATTTTAAAGTCAATAATCTTGTTTAGTCTAAAAATAATTATCGTTCGATACAGCGGAATAAATGATGAAGAGCAATATCCGTTTCATGCCAAACTGTCCAATAAGAATTTAATGAAACGAAGGAAGAGGACAGATCTTCGATTTATAATTCTTTTACCGAAAACCTCTACCTAATTTGGTTGTAATAAGGAATCTTTTTCTTTAAGGAATGCTTCATCTATGTTTATGTCATCTATGTTTCGTGTAGTCGAATGTTCTTTTATACAAGCAAGATCCATTATTTTCTGATAAAGTATTTGAGCTTGCTATTCTTACGAGATGACCTTTTCATGCTTAGGGTCTTCAGAATTAGTAATCATAAATGGCTGCGTAATCATAAATTATTAAAATGTACATTCTTTCAATATATTATTTTAGAGGAAGATAATTCTCTTATTAAATTAAATATTCACATTTTAATGAAAACTAATAAAAAGCAATGGAATGTTAAGAAATCCGTACATCTTTCCGAGATGTACATTTCTCAAAGTATTACATTTTGTAGTTCTAGATCAGTTTACATGTGTTCTGTCCAGTGTATCCATATTCATACTCACAGTGGAGCTCTTCAGTCTTAAATGATGTCAAAGTTCTCTTACTTTTTAGTTGAGTGTTTCGAGAATACTCAATGCTGTTAACACTTCAAATTAAGGATGAAATGAGGATATTTCCAACATAGACGCATTATACGATAAAACAGCATGTAAAGACTTTTTTTCCTATTGGCAATACGAGTATAAAATCTAACAAAACTGCAATTCATTTCTTAGATCCTAATGTATGAATCTCGATATATGCTGATGCTGGCTATCTGGAGACGTTAATTCTTTTGCGAATGTTACTGAACCGAGAATTCTGTTTTAATAGTTTCCTTAGTTTGATCTTCTGTATTTTAGAGTCATAATAGCGGTTTATATTGAATAAAAGTAAGTAACTTGAGTGATGATTCTCGCTTGTTTCTTATCAACTTGACTTAAACGTTGCTTATCAAGTATCTTTTACCTCTACAGGCCAAAGGAGAGTTCCTGTCAGTCAAAATAAGAATTTTATTATAGTTTAACAGTTTGCTTTATGCATTATGTTTGTATTTGCTGCGATGAAGAATGAGCGCCTTCCGCATTAGACGGTATCAGAACGATCCAATTGAGGTTAAAAAAAAGGTCAAAGGACAATGAGAGAAAAGTCTTGTAAGCTTTAATGATCTTCCAATACGTGATGTTTTAAATTTTATTACATTCCTGCTCTTAGATTTATACTTTTTGAGTATTAGTTATATTTTGGTGAAGCTTATAACCCATCTAAAAGCTACGAAACACGAGAAATTGCTTTTTATTGTGGTCTTGTTACTCGGCTGGAAATCACAAGGTCCCAGGTTCTATCCTCGCTCATCGCAAATCTATACAATACTATTTGCGAAAAAGTTGAAGATAGGATAGTTAAAATTGTAAAAAATTATATTAAATGTTAGTGGTATAAAAATAACAAATAGTAGTATATAGATATATTTCGATATAATATTATTTTCGATTTGTAGCAACCGTTTAATTACTTAATTAGTTTTCTTTCTTTCTTTCTTTTATTCAACATCCGGTATTCCTTGGAGAGTCAAGGTTCATTGAATTTTATTTTGTCTCAATACTCTTAAAAAATACTGAAAATCATAAACAGTGCCCTCTGCTTTTCAGCACATAAATAAAATCATTTTTGATTTTTTACATTTTATTTAATATTTTTTACTATGTTTCCTAATTCTCTTTATTCGAATCGAATCTTATCTTTTCTCTAATTTTCAACGAAATGACGTCTTGTACATTAAAACAAATTTAATTGAAATTAATTAACATGCAAATTCCTTCTGAAAGTACTAAAACAGAGTATCGTGATCGGAAACATACAATTGTATTTTTCTATTTCAAGTAGTGAAATTAAATCATAAAATTCCACTTTTACAAATATTTAACAAATTCCAATTAATTAAAATCATACTATCGACGTTTTTTCTTTAAGCATTTTTTTTTAGATTTCAAAATGTTTAAAATGGTGGAAACTGAATTATGCTACTGAAAAGTGATATATAATTTAAATGATTGTGCACACCACTTTAAAATTAAAAAATAATTTTCGATTCGAACTTGAATGTCAAAAATCACTATCTAATTTGTACATATAAGAAATGTTTCTCTATTTTCAAATTCTGCATTTTACAGAATACTGTCGTTTTGGGATGTGCTATTCTGCTGATTAAATTTAGAAAGCTTATGTTTGTGGAACACGAGTAAATTTATGTCGAATTATTGTGTTTTTGCATGATTAAATTTTAGCCTATGTATTAAATGAGCTATAATTCTATGCAAGAAATGACGCACAGTCACAACGGTTAAATGGTGAAAGCAGTCTGGTATAGGTCTCAGTGAAAATTTTTATAAATATTTAATACTATTTGTTCGTATTCATGTAAATTCGGGAATTCCAGACCCGAAAGGAGCTATATGGATTCAATTTAGTATAAAAATTTTTCATCAGAATTTTTGATGTTTTAAATTTCGATTCTGATCTGTTAAAGGATATCTTTGGGTTGTATATCATGATTATATAAATACAATGAATGAATAAAGCGAAGAATTAAATAAATAAACGTGGCTTTTGTTTACATAACTGTAGATCTGCGTCTGATTTGGATCGTAAGGATGTAAAGCAAGTATCTGAAATGTTTACTCAGCTTTATTCATCATATTTCAAATCACAAAATGCGCTCTATTGAGTCATTGTACATGAAAGTAAAGAAAAGGGACACTCTCTCTTGCGGATTATCATGATTTTTGAGGGTTCGCTCGACTCTCTTCATACCATTATTTACTGTCCTACCCTCATTATTCTTTCAGGGGATGCAAAGAAGAAAAAAATGAGAATACAAAAGATACAATATTTTCTAAGTATTCAAAGAAAACAAGGAGAGAAAACTTCAACCGATTTTAAGTTGTTTTTCGACAATGGAAGCAACATCCGATAGTTGGTCCTATTATTATTATTATTATAATAAATTAAATTCTCGTAAATATTTACAACGCCCTCGATAAATAGCCAAAAAATGTGGAACATCACTAACCGAAGTCTGCAACTATCTTGCATCTTATTTATAATGGGGGTGGCATCTTATTTATAATGGGGTTTTACATATCTTGAAAATCATTAAGTAAATAGTTGCTGGAATGCAACTATTTTACGCATGATGGAGCGTGTCGAACTTAAACTAATCTGGAAGTTTCTAAATAAACGGGGTTCGTAAATTTACTTAAGTTCCGCTTTTAATATATCTTTTAAGTATTATGTTTATATTTAATTTTTAGTTTAAGAAAACAACATTTAAATTTTTAATATATAAAGTAATTTGTGGTTGCGAAGAAAGCAATAGCTTTATTATTATATGCATTTCAATTTTTTTTTCCATAAAATTTAAAATGTGTAATATGTATATATATTTTATTTTGAAAAGTTTAGATCATCGTAGTAGATACACTAATAATTAAAAATTTTCCAAAATTCATTTTTTTAGAATTTGCTATGTAAACAATTTTCGCTCTTCGAACAACGCTTTCAACATTTTCGCTTCAACAACCACGCTTTTCTTAACTGACATTGTTTTTTACAAGAATACTTTGGAACTATATAGATATTGCAACTACACGAATCATTATGTCATCATATAAATTACTTATTCATTATTATGAACGAAAACGCACTTGATGCTTATACTCTTACATACAATTAAGGTTTATGGGATTGCATTCAATGGACATGAATTAAATATTATTGTGCAATATGTGTCTTAATCTTAGCAGTGGTGGCTATCATAACATGATGAATTAAGCATCTTTAAAGAGATGTCTCAATAAAAATAGAAGCAGAAGTTTACCAAAAATTGATTATCAATCTAAATGATTTCTTTTGGTAACTATCAAAGCATATAAAAATCGACTAAAATATCTACATTTCTCAAACCCGGCAACTGTGGATTTAATTTGTCGAAAACTATGAAACACGATAATTTACCACTCCCCCATTGCTTGCTGATATTTCCTCGTAGTATTTTAATTTAGTGTCAGGTCAATAATCTAGTTTATAAACTAAGAATGGGAAGATAAGAATTGGAATATTCATTACTAGAGTTAAAATGAATAATTCCAAATCCTATACGTCAAAAATACAATTTAATTTCAAAACATTTCTATATTTATTCGAAATTTTACTTGTCAAGTTCACGCACATGCGCAGAATTCATTCGTATTCTTAGCATTGTGCTTTTAGACCAGATTGATACCGTATTTAAAATTTTACTGGACAGACGTAATTTAAATCTTAGACCCTTCAGAAGCTCTCGGGTTACGAGGCTTAGTGGCGGGATCGGCAGAGTGTGGCGATTACTTTTGCAGGTCTTCAGTTCGAGGCTCGAAGCCGACAAATATTTTTATATATATATTTTTTTTCTTTTTTTTAAATTTTTTTTTTGCCAGATTTCTCCATCAATCCTAGAGATAAATTGAATAATTCCAAATCATGTACGTAAAAAATAGAATTTAATTTCAATTTATTTCATAATTTATTCGAAATTTTACGAGTCAAGTTCACGCATATGCGCAGAATTCATTCGTATTCTCATTATTGTGGTTTTAGACCACATTGACAACGTATTTAAAATTTTACTGGACAGTAGTAATGAGACTCTTACGGCCGTATTCACCAAACCGGTTGCTAAACATCGGATTGTTCAACCCATGATCAACGACAAATCATCAACCAAAGATCATTGGTATTCACGAACGTTAATTTTACGACTAAGCATCAAGGCAGCTTTTTCTGCCTTTTTCAACCGGAAATGGATTTTCATTGGTCCAGATATATCACATGATTATCAGCTGATGGTTGGCTCTTTTTCATGTTTTTATTGTTATTTTGTTTCTTTCCGAGATGTGTATGAGAAATGTCGGACGATCAAGCGAGAAAACAATGTGATGTTGTCTAGTGATAAACTCATCGATTTTCTTACATGATATTATTAAGCTTTTCGTGGGATTGTTTCTCTGAATATACATTATTAAGCAAGCATATTTTAAATTTCCACTGTATTATGTAACTAAACATTTGAGCATTTGCTGTCTTTTGAATTGAGAATATGAATATTAACTGCTTTTCGAATAGTTTTCCAATGAATTGAACTTTTACAAAAGGTCTATCTGAAAATTAAATTTCTAAAAAAAAATGCAGATTAACCAAATTGAGTTCATTTACATATGGAAATATTTTATATATAATAATAGAATATATACATAAACAATACAAATAACAAACTGCTGCAAACTGATTTTGAAAGTGAAGAATTCACTGTAGTTTCTTCTAAACAATGAATTTAACAAAATTTGAATTTCGAGTAAATTATCATTAACTGTAAATTATATTTCTGAGAAATGTGACAAATATTTGAACAAGTTAAAAAAAAAAAAAACATAACTTTCTTCATTTATCAATTATAAACTAGTTAAAAATTTGAAGCTTGTTAGATTTTTTTTCAGACCCCAGCATTTTTTACAAAATATGGCATTTTTTTTTATTTGTTAACATCAAAATTTTATTAGTTGAATGGTATTACCAACCAAATTATAATATTGATCTTTGTTCTTTTTTATGATCTTTCCATGTTCTTTAATATATATTATAATGAATTATAATCATACAAATTGTTAAAACACAGCAACTTCCTTGTCTTTGGCAAGGAATTCACAAAATGTTTATATTTTTGTTTAAAATGTTTATTTTGTTAGAATGCATATTAATGAGCAATGGATTAGTATCCTGAATTTTTAATATAATAAAGAGGGGGGGGGGATGTAGTGTATAAATTCTTACTTACAAAGTATTATGACTTTCATATTAGTAAATTATTTTCATTTACACAAAACATTTAAATTTCCAAAGGCTATTTTAATTGAAATTAAAAGCAGTGATATCTCTGACAATCCCATATAATTGTTTGTATGAAGTTTATAACGTATATTACAAATTTCTCTTTATTGAACTTTCAGCATTTATTTGAAAACAAATAAGTTTTATACTTCCACAATATGTATAAGCTTCCAATATGTATTATTTTAGCAATATGTATTATATTTCCACAATATGCTATATTTGAAAAAAATAGTAATAATTCTTTTGGTGTCAATATTTAAATATGTATTAGCTGTCTAAATCTTCAGTAGTTTTCAAAATAAATTTTGTTGTTGTTGTTTGTTTGTTCTTTTCTCAAAGCAGAAAAAAAAATGCTTATTCTGTGCTATGCTTTTATTTCTGTAGAAAAGCAAATATGGAAAAATATGCTTATTAATTATCAAAATATTAAATTTTTACATATATAATTGTTAAAAAAATTTATAGATATAAATGTCAGAATATATACATATTAGAAGAATATATACATTCAGAATATATACTCCAAATCAGAAGATTCAAATTATAAACAAAAGTCAGTGAAAATTGTATATGAATATTGAAGACCAACAGCTATTTCACCAAAATAAATATTCATGCAATAAATTTGTATAGTATATTGTTATTGTGGAAGTGAAGAAGCTAATTTATACCTCATATCTAAAACTTTTTGTAAACAATAAATTTAACAACTCTTTAAATTTCAATGGGATAATTGTTAGCTTGACAACATGTATTTGACTACCTTGACATTACAAATCAGTATAAAAATAATGTAAATATTGATGAAAAGCATATTTATTTTAGAATTGATATCCCTGAATAAAATAAATGATTAATTTGCATATCATAAGCATTCACTTTTGTTCAAATAAATTGAGTGGCAAAACATCTAGAATTAACAGTAAATTTTTTTAACACTTTCTGCTTGATGATTCAAACTCAATCAAAAAGCAACACAGGTTAACTTGATTAGCCTGTCAGAAACTAGTAATGATATTTTAATTCTTTCAAGTAAATGTGAAATTCCATTTGTTTCAACAAGTTTTTGCCTTTTTTTTTTTTTTTATTCCCAGAATTTTGTACCAAAACAGTTATTAATTTTTTGATATTTTAACATTTAGTTTCTACTCATACTTGAATAATATCTGTCACTTTATTATATTAATTTCCAATGATGTTTTTAATTATTCATATCTTAATGACAATCATTACTTCCTGAAATCATAAACCTATGAGCACAACATCGAACTAAATACTGTTAAGTCAGCATAATTTCCTTTGTTTAATTGTCACATTTTTCAACTCAGGATCTTGTGTATTTAAACAAGGAATCTCTTTCTATATTTAAATTTGATGAAAGATGATCCAAATTGAAATGTTTCAAAAAAGTAAAAGAATTTTTCACAAACATTTTTTTTTTCTTGAAATCATCTTAAATATTATTCTAATAGGTTACATTAAACTGTCAGTTAAGTTAATGAATTTTTAAAATAAAAACCTCTTTTTTAAAATTTTATATTTGCATCAAAATTTGTAGAAATTTGAATTAACTCGTATAAGTTATTATCTACACTTGGTTTTAAAATTTCAAAATTTTCAAATCCCAATTAATCTATTTTCTTTGTGTTTTACACACTTCTCAGAATGTCTTAAAATATGCGAAATTAAAGAAGGACTTCTGTATACAAAAATCTATTTTATTCAAATTTGACTTGAAAAGTAACATATTATATGAATTAAAAAAAGAAAATTTTGACGGAGAAGTCACAGTTTCTACAAGCATTAAAACAAAGTGCCATTAAAGGCACTTTAAAATGCAACATTGATGCTGATTATTAATATAAAATTCTTCTACAAGAATTACAAGGAAGTGTCAATAGAGGTACTTTAAAATGCAACATTAATGCTGATTCATAATGCAAAATTCTTCTATATGTGTCTTTTTATTTCTCTAACACATATACATATTGTAATAAGATAATGAGAACACAAAACCACTAGGAAAGAACTACATTGATATGAGCCATACATGTATGTCATTTTATATAAATTATAAAAAAGAACAACATCAAATTAAAAATATATTTGATTTTCAAAGATGGGAATAAGGAATTATTTAGACATTTCTATACAGATAAATTATAAAATAATATCTTTCAAAAAATAATTAGGTAGAGAATACATTACAAGTAATGTTAAAATTTGTTGTGTAATGAGGGGAAAAAAAACAATAAAAACTGGGGATCATTTTCAGCAGATAAGCTGTATTGTATTAGCTGTATTGAGTGACAAGCACATTATTATATCACACAATTTATAAGCAACAAAAGTAATTTCTTTAAATTTCTAATTATTAATCATAATAAAAACTGCAATAATTCTTTTTCTATAAAATAAATAATAACATAAAAAATCAATTAACTAAAAAAAAACTTATATATCCATGTGAAAACAGTGTACAGTCATGGAAATGAGTCATACAGGAAAGTTTCAAAAATACAAAAAGCAATCCTGTATAATCATCACCAGACAGACGAAAAAGATTTCTTTGTTGCTTTTCTTATTTTTTCAAAAGGAAAAGGCTGTTCCTTATTTCTTCCATATCTTGGCAAGTTTTTAATCTGAGAAATGTGAAATAAGAATTAATTATAATATTATAAATAACTGTAATGAAAAAAATTTTTAATTTAACAATAATACTTAAATGACATACTTAAAAATTGATAGTATAAACATATCAATTTTGTTGATATAAGTCAAAAATACCAATTTTTGTATCTAAATTTAGAATAAATATTTAGAATTCATTTATACACTACACCTATTATAAAAAAAAGACTTAAAATATTCCATTCTCAATCACTAGAAATGTGCATTCTAAAAAATTTGCAAATGATTTCAGATAACTTTGGAAAATATTCTACAGAAAGAATATTTTTTTACCTAATCTTAAAATATTATTTGTTCAACGAAAACATATTTATTATTTAAGTGGTTGTTTTTCAAAAACCCTTCTTGTTTTAAATATTCATACAAAAATCTGCCATAATCTTTGATATACAGCATATACAGCTGTATAATGGTAGGGGTGGAGGAATAAGAATTTTTCAATATGGAATAAAGCATAATGAAAATTTTAAGTTTATATTGTAAATAATCTTTAATACTTGAATTCTTTATTATATTTTTACAGATTTACAGAATTGAACAATAAAAGGAACAAGGTTAAAATTGATTAACATGTAACATTGTCTTAGTAAAGAATGCAAAAAACTGTTAAAGATGGACTCTAGTTATAAAAGTAATATTAAAAGTTAATTAAAAATGATTTGAAAAAATATTGCATACATACATTATCAATTTTTAATAACTTATATCGCCATAATAATACAATTAAAAAAACTATAAGACTACACAAATGATATGAATATATAAAGATATGAAACAACTTATTTTACTAGCAAGTGATTAGATTAACCAGACAGAAAATATGTAATAAAATGTTTTTAATGGAAGCATTTTAAGGAACAATCATTTGATAAAAAACAGTATAATCATACTAAACTTGATGAGTTTTCTAAACGGTATTAATAAGTTTAGCAAAATTCTTTTAATTATAATTCATTTGCTTCAAAAAATTGAATATTCAAGGAATTATACAAATGACAAATTCTAGTTTTAATTCTAGAAAATAATAATCAAAAATCGACTCGGATATAATAATAATAAAAAGGGATTCCAATATGAAGGATATAAAAGAGTTTAATGTAAACATACCTCAAGTCGATCAGATTCATTATTTGGTAGGTAAATGAATCTTGGCCTCATTTCTAGCCCGGCAACATGATGTCATATACATCTAGATACTTCATTTATAGCCCTGCAACATGATGACTGGCTAGTTTGATTGAAATCACCAATTATTTGTTGTTGACTTCCTAAAGCAAAAAAAAAAAAAAAAAAGTAAGGCAATACACAATTTCTTTTCAGTAGTTACAGCACTGTTTCGTAAAATATTGGTGCTTAATTTCTCCTTATCAAAGATAAAATGCATTCAACAGAATTACGAGGAAGTCTGTACTTCGAAATAAAATCATATTCATCTAACAAATCCAAATCAGAAACTCTGTCAGTGTATATTCACCTCCTATCTGATATGAACTGCAATAGTTCCAATGTATCTATATCATCCATGTTTGTTTGAAAACTAACGTAACAGTTATCCTTCTTGAGAAATGCGCATGCGGAAAACAGTTGATCAAATTTGATCATCGGAAGTCCGTGAATCAAAAAATGGGGCAAAACAGGGAGAAATTGACAATCAGTTTGGTCTGGTGAATACCGATTTGACTGCTGATCAGCGTTTAATCATCAGCTGATGTTTAACAACGGTTGGTGAATACGGCCGTTAGACCCTTCAGCAGCTCTCGGGCTGGTGGCTGGATCAGCAGAGTGTGGCGCTTAGTTTTGCAGGTCTTCAGTTCGCGTCTCGAAGCCAACAAATATTTTTATATATTTCTCTTTTTTTTAAATTTATTTTAGTCAGTTTCATCTTTAATTTCTAGAGTTAAAATGAATTATTCCAAATCATATACGTTAAAAATAGAATTTAATTTCAAAATATTTCTATATTTATTCTAAATTTTAAGAGTCAAGTTCACGCATATGCGCAGAATTCATTCGTATTCTTAGCATTCGGCTTTTACACCAGATTGACACCGTATTAAAAATTTTACTGGACAAACGTAATGAGAATCTTCGACCCATCAGAAGCTCTCGGGTTACGAATCTTGGTGGCTGGATCGGCCGGCCGAGTGTGGCGCTTAGTTTTGCAGGTCTTCAGTTGTAGGCTCGGAGCAGTCAAATGTTTTTATATATTTTTCTTTTTTAAAAAATTTATTTTAGTCAGTTTCATCTCTCATTACTAAAGTTAAAATGAATAATTCCAAATCATATACGTCAAAAATAAAATTTAATTTCAAAATATTTCTATATTTATTAGAAATTTTACGAGTCAAATTCACGCACATGCGCAGAATTCATTCGTATTCTTAGCATTGTGCTTTTAGACAGAGATTGACACCGTATTTAAAATTTTACTGCACAGTCGTAATGATACTTTTAACCCGATTTTAACCAAGATTCGTAACCCGAGAGCTTCTGAAGGGACTAAGATTCTCATTACGATTCTGCAGTAAAATTTTAAATACTGTGTCAATCTGGTCTAAAAGCACAATGCTAATAATACGAATGAATTCTGCGCATATGCGTGAACTTGACTCGTAAAAGCTCTCGGGTTACTAGAGTTGGTGGCTGGATCAGCAGAGTGTGGCGCTTAGTTTTGCAGGTCTTCAGTTTGAGGCTCGAAGCCAACAATTATTTTTATAATTTTTTTAAAAATTATTTTAGGAAGTTTTCTCCATTTTTCCAAGAGATATTGAATAATTCCAAATCATATACGTCGGAAATAGAATTTAATATCAAAATATTTCTAAATTTATTCGAAATTTTACGAGTCAAGTTCACGCATATGTGCAGAATTCATTCGTATTATTAGCATTGTGCTTTTAGACCAGATTGACACAGTATTTAAAATTTTACTGCACAATCGTAATGAGAATCTTAGTCCCTTCAGAAGCTCTCGGGTTACGAATCTTGGTGGCTGGATCGGCAGAGTGTGGCGCTTAGTTTTGCAGATCTTCAGGTCGAGTCTCGAAGCCGACGAATATTTTTATATATATTTTTTCTTTTTTTTAAATTTATTTTAGCCAGAATTCTTCATCATTCCGAGAGATAAATTGAATAATTCCAAATCATATACGTCGGAAATAGAATTTAATATCAATTTATTTCTATGTTTATTCGAAATTTTACGAGTCAAGTTCACGCACAGGCACAGAATTCATTCGTATTCTTAGCATTGTGCTTTTAGAAAAGATTGACAACGTATTTAAAATTTTACTGGACATTCGTAATGAGACTCTTAGACCCTTCAGCAGCTCTCTGGTTACGAGGCGTGGTGGTTGGATCGGCCGAGTGTGGCGCTTAGTTTTGCAGGTCTTCAGTTCGAGGCCCGAAGCCGACAAATATTTTTCTTTTTTTTTTTTAATTTATTTTAGCCAGATTTCTCCTTCATTTCTAGAGTTAAAATGAATAATTCCAAATCATATACGTCAAAACTATAATTTAATTTCAAAATATTTCTATATTTATTCGAAATTTTACGAGTCAAGTTCTCGCACATGCGCAGAATTCATTCGTATTCTTAGCGTTGTGCTTTCAGACAAGATTGGCACCGTATTTAAAATTTTACTGGACAGTCGTAATGTAAATCTTAGACCGTTCAGAAGCTCTCGGGTTAAGAAGCTTGGTGGCTGGATCGTCAGAGGGTGGAACCTTGTTTTGCAAGTCTTCAGTTCGAGGCTCGGAGCCGTCAAATGTTTTTATATATATATATTTAAATTTATTTTAGTCAGTTTCATCTTTCATTACAAGAGTTAAAATGAATTATTCCAAATCATATACGTTAAAAATAGAATTTAATTTCAAAATATTTGTATATTTATTCGAAATTTTAGGAGTAAAGTTCACGCACATGCGCAGAATTCATTCGTATTATTAGCATTGAGCTTTTAGACTAGATTGACACCGTATTTTAAATTTTACTTAACAGTCGTAATGAGACTTTTACTCCCTTCAGCAGCTCTCGGGTTATGAATCTTGGTGGCTGGATTGGCACAGTGTGTCACTTAGTTTTGCAGGTCTTCAGTTCTAGGCTCGGAGCCGTCAAATGTTTTTATATATTTTTCTTTTTTTTTAAATTTGTTTTAGTCAGTTTCATCTTTCATTACTAGAGTTAAAATGAATAATTCCAAATCCTATACGTCAAAAATAGAATTTAATTTCAAAATATTTCTATATTTATTCGAAATTTTACGATTCAAGTTCACGCACATGCGCAGAATTCATTCATATTCTTAGCATTGTGCTTTTAGACCAGATTGATACCGTATTTAAAATTTTACTGGACAGTCGTAATTTAAATCTTAGACCCTTCAGAAGCTCTCGGGTTACGAGACTTATTGGCTGGATCGGCACAGTGTGGCGCTTAATTTTGCCGGTCTTCAGTTAGAGGTTCGAAGCCGAATAATATTTTTATATATTTTTCTTTTTTTTTTCTTTTCTTTTTTTAAATTTTTTTAGCCAGATTTCTCCATCAATCCTAGAGATAAATTGAATAATTCCAAATCATGTACGTAAAAAATAGAAATTAATTTCAATTTATTTCATAATTTATTCGAAATTTTACGAGTCAAGTTCACGCATATGCGCAGAATTCATTCGTATTCTCATTATTGTGGTTTCAGACCACATTTACAACGTATTTAAAGTTTTATTGGACAGTAGTAATGAGACTCTTAGACCCTTCATCAGCTCTCGGGCTGGTGGCTGGATCAGTAGAGTGTGGCGCTTAGTTTTGCAGGTCTTCAGTTCGAGTCTCGAAGCCGACAAATATTTTTATATATTTTTCTTTTTTTTTTAATTTATTTTAGCCAGAATTCTTTATTATTTCTAGAGATAAATTGATTAATTTCAAATCATATACGTCAAAAATAGAATTTAACATCAAAATATTTCTAAATTTATTCGAAATTTTACGAGTCAAGTTCATGCACATGCGCAGAATTCATTCATATTCTTAGCATTGTGCTTTTAGACCAGATTGATACCGTATTTAAAATTTTACTAGACAGTCGTAATTTAAATCTTAGACCCTTCAGAAGCTCTCGGGTTACGAAGCTTGGTGGCTGGATCGGCACAGTCTGGAAATTAGTTTTGAATGGCTTCAGTTCGAGGCTCTGAGCCGTCAAATGTTTTTATATATTTTTCTTTTTTTTTAAATTTATTTTAGTCAGTTTCATCTTGCTTTTCTAGAGTTATAATGAACTATTCCAAATCATATACGTTAAAAATAGAATTTAATTTCAAAGTATATCTTTATTTATTCGAAATTTTACGAGTCAAGTTCACGCACATACGCAGAATTCATTCAAATTCTTAGCGTTGTGCTTTTAGACCAGATTGACACAGTATTTAAAATTTTACTGGACAGTCGTAATGATACTTTTACTCCCTTCAGAAGCTCTCGGGTTACTAGACTTGGTGGCTGGATCAGCAGAGTGTGGCGCTTAGTTTTGCAGGTCTTCAGTTCTTGGCTCGGAGCCGTCAAATGTTTTTATATAATTTTCTTTTTTTTTTAAATTTATTTTAGTCAGTTTTATCTTTCATTACTAGAGTTAAAATGAATAATTCCAAATCATATATGTCAAAAATAGAATTTAATTTCAATTTATTTCTTAATTTATTCGAAATTTTACGAGTCAAGTTCTCGCACATGCGCAGAATTCATTCGTATTCTTAGCAGTGTGGTTTTAGACCAGATTGACAACGTATTTAAAATTTTACGGGACACTCGTAATCAGATTCTTAGACCCTTTAGAAGCGCTCGGGTTACGAGGCTTGGTATTTGTATCGGTAGAGTATGGCTCTTAGTTTTGCAGGTCTTCAGTTCGAAGCCGACGAATATTTGTATATATTTTTCTTTATTTTTAAATTTATTTTAGCCAGATTTCTTCATCATTCCTAAAGATAAATTGAATAATTCGAAATCGTATACGTCAAAAATAGAATTTAATTTCAAAATATTTCTATATTTATTCGAAATTTACGGGTCAATTTCACGCACTTGCGCAGAATTCATTCGTATTCTTAGCATTGTGCTTTTAGACCAGATTGACACCGTATTTAAATTTTTACCTTATTTAGATTTAAATTTTTTCTTCAAAATATCATTAAATTTAAGGACATTTTAAGTTTCAAGATCTTGCACATGCGCAGAAGACAGTCGAACGTTAAGCGTTGTGCTTTTCTACCAGATTCCAATTATGTTTGAGAAATGGAATTCTTTAAAACATAAAGAATTTTAGAAACGGGAGAGCTTCAGGGGTGTGGTACCTGGTGGATAGAACTGCAGGCTCTTTCGCTGCTTTTTGATGGTGTTCGAGTCACTAAACATAGGAATTGTTCTATACTTTTTTTTTACTCTTTTTTAAAATTATTTTGTATATTATTTCCATAATAGTTTAGCATTCATTATAAATATTTCATGAGATGAGAATATGACATGAGACTTAAAATTTTGCTTCAAAATATCAAAAAATTTTAAGAAATTTTGAGTTTCAAGATCTTCTATATGCACAGAAAACAGTCGAAAGTTTAGCGTTGTACATTTGCATTTGAAACATAAAGAATCTTAGAATTGAGCGAAGTTCCAGAAATGTGTGGCGTGGTGGATGAAAATGCTGGTTCTTTCGCTACTTTTTGCTGGTTTTCAGTTACAAAAATATAAAGAAAAGAACTTCTGATGGCTCGTATCTATGTTTTTTCAACTTATTATTTAATTATTTATAGAAATACAAAATAATATTACTAACCTTTTATTAAATAATTTGTTTGTAGAGAAAAATAATAATGATTTTGATTCGCATGACTATCATTGTAAAATATTTGAAATTTATTTGGGACCCAATCAGGAATGTAAAGTATATTTAACAAAATATTCTGAATTTGTTCAGGAGGTATTATTTTTAAATCTTTTTAGAAATAAGAATATAACATAATTTATCAATATAATTAATTTATAATATTATTAAACAATAGGTAAAGATTAAAATCAATTTTTCAGAATTTTTTTAATTAATTTTTATTTTTTGGAAGAACTTTTCTATGTTTCTTAATAAAATTGGAAAACCGGCCAAAATTTCTATTAAATGTTTGATAATTAAATGTTTTCTATTAAATGTTTGATTTTTATCTCTAATCTGGCGTATAGATGGCAGCACCATACCCATTTTCCTGTAATTTCAGAAATCAAACCGACTTGGTAAAATTTATAATGTTTCATTTTAAAATAATTATTTCTGAACCTAATATAATTTTAATTTCTTAACATTTTTTATCGGTGATTCTCTTCTTTCGATATATTTTTGTCAGTTATATAATTTCGCATTTTATCAGCACTGTTAGTTTCAAAATAGCAACAATGAAAGATTAAAATTATAACTGTTGAAAGAATTCTAAGAAAAATGTTTTATTAATTTTTCATTTTAGGTAATCTAAAAAGTACAATTCTAATATTTATCTTTTTATGCTGGAAAGGGTCGCAGCGAAAAGAACTTAAAAAATGAAACTTTTTTCTGCAATTCATGTTGGAAAAATTGTTGTCAAGGAAATGAAAAAATATTTTTTTACAAGTTTAAAATAAATAATTTCGTAAATTAAAACTTTTAATAGCTTTAGAATATTTTTTTGTCTGTAATTTTAATTGTATAAAAAAAAAACAAATGTATATGTTGTGTTTCATTCCCTTTGCATTCTCTTCTAGTTTTTCGGTTTCTAATTAAAAAAATTCTTAATTCCAAAGCAAAACCACCAGTATTAGGCTTTTTAAAAAATGACCTCTCCTTTAAAACAAAATTATAAATGAATTTTCATTTCGCTAGTTTCATAGCTTTTTCCTATCTAATTATGAAACCCTTTACATCTGTTTCATTTCTGTGTACATATGCATTACGCTGCATCTCACCAAGAAGAAATTATTCAAGAATCGCTTCGAATTGAGTATATTTTTTAGTTTTTCTGTGGTAAAGAGTCCCTTTCCTCTTTCTCACTATTGTCGTTGGCGCATTTTCAGAAAATTTATGCTAAAAGTCTTTCCATTTAAGTTTATTAAGTTAAAAAAAAAAACTGTTTTTATATGATTAAATCGGAAGAGTTTTAAAGCTTCCTTGCACTCGTATATTAAATAATTATTCTCTCCAGTAAGTAAATATTTTTTTGCATTTCAATAAAGAATAAAAATAAAATTTCACTTGAAAACATTCATAAATTTGATAGAAAATTTAAGATTCAATATCGTGCACATGCGCATAAGTCATTCCTATTCTTAGCATTATGCGTTTAGACCAGATACCTAATGTGTTTGAATTTAGTAAGGGTTAAATATATTAAGAATCTTAAAATTGTGCGGCGTTTTAGGTATGTGTGGTTGGTGGATAGAACTACAGGTTCTTTCTTTGCATTTTCGCTGGTCATCAGTTCGAGTCTCGAAGCCGAGGAATTGTTTTATATATTTTTCTTCTTCTTTTTCTTTTTTTAAATATAATTTTCCTTACTAGTTTAGCAGTTATTATGAATTTTTGTAATTCTTATACATGAAAAATAAAATTTAATTCTGAAATATATGCAAATTTAAGTTTAAGAGTGAAGATCTTGCCCATGATTGACTGATGACGGTCAGTCTTAAAAAGCTGATCGAAATCTTTATATATTTCATTCTGTAGTTCTGTAGTTTCTCTTGCCAAGCTGTATTTATGATTCAAAACGGTTTCTGCGAAATTCTTTCACTTACATGCATTAGATTATATATTGAAGGTTAATTATTTTAATTCATACAGATAGTTCGAGTACGGCATTTAATCATGAAATATCATTTAACTTCTTTTATTTATTTATTTTTAGTTCCGTATGATGAAGCTTCAAGATTTATTTTAGCTTCATTAATACATTTTATAATCAGTATAAAAAAGGTATAATTATAATACAACCATCTTCAATAGAACATTAAGATATTAAAATGAGTATAAAATTCCGAACAAGTAATAACTTCCGCCTATGCATGGTCTGGTCTGAAGGCTGGTGTTTCTGACATCCTTATTGCTTTCATCGCTCAAATGCCGTTTTTGATTTTGTGAATTTTCTAACGAAAAATTTCGATATTCATTATTTTCGACAATTCAAATTTAATAAACAAAGCATGCTGTTTTCCCAATATTTGCATCTACATATGAATTATTTGAAACAGAAGTTGCTGAAATCATCATAACAGGGATCAAAGAAAATCATCATGCTTAGAGAGAGACTTCCCTTTTAATATAGAATGAGATTTAAACAACCAACCAAAATTTGTACTCAGGGTGGTATTGTATGCAAAGCTACACTAAATGGGGAAGAGAACTAAGCGATGGTTCGACTTCTATATTTACTAGTCCCCCAAAAGTTAAGAAAATCACAAAAATGGCGATAACTAAATAACTAATGAAATTAGCCCACAGTAAGGTAAAATGACATAAAATGAAATTACCGGGCAGTTATTGTGCTATAAAAATTGCGTTGTGTTGTGACTTATGGGCCTTTACAAGCCCGCTGACAGTTATCTGTCAGTGATGTAAACCGAGTAAGCGTCTATTTTTTTTTTTTTAAGTAGCGTTAACTAGGGACAAAAGTACGACTTGATTATTTCATGCGTCGCAATCGGTTGCACAACAATTTTTTACAGGGGAGCACATTCACACACCTCACAGATAGAACACAGAAGACCAACCATGCCCGAACAGGGATTCGAATCCGGAACGCCCAGATCTCGGGGAAAATGCGCTACCAATTTGTTAGGACTAATTATGAAATGAATTAATCGAATGTGTGTTTGGTATTAAAAAAAAAGCACTTTGAACATGGAGTATGATCAATACCGCATACTCCGAACCAATGCAGCATATATAATGATGTGTGATGCTGTCAATATGCTGTATAACAATTCCGTAGGAAATGAAAGTCATATTGCTGTAGCAAAGTAATTGCAAGTGTGGCAAGGATTGAGAAGGAGGACTGAGAGCAGCTATACGTCTCTCTAAGAGAGAACAGATAACTCCTTTCTTATCAGACAGTGTATAGTTCCACATTTTCTCTAGGTCACAACTTCCTTCACAAAAAAAGAATTATTGTGTCTCCTCCTTTTCTATAACAGTTAGTCATCATAATAAATATTAAAATAAAGTTGCATATTATCTAAAATTATTTTAAATGTCTATCTAAAAATTACAAAGTGAAAATAAAAGTGGTCATCAAATGCAATAAAAAGTGAAATACAAAAAATAATCATAAAATTAATTAAAAATAAAAAGTTAAATGAATGGTTTCAGGTAGTTTCGTTAGTATGAGTCGCAAACTGCAGCGCTAAGTAAATGCGCAGCCTCTTTCTCTTATTAGACAGGAAACAAGTTTTTGAATTGAAATCACACTCATCCAAATGCAACGAAAGAAATACAATTGAAAGCATTTAAATTCTGTCCCATAATTCAGTGCAGGATTCCGATATTGATCCTGTTGAGCTCTTAGCATCCATTTCTAAATTTTACAGTCAGTTTTTCATCGGTTGTGAGTTCTACCTATTCTTCTTATAAATTTGATGATTCTGATTTATATATAATTATAAAAGAAGTTTATAATTTTGTTATACTAATTTTGTATAACAAAATTATAAACAACAGGCATGTTGTTATATTAATTTTCTTAAGATGTACGTACTCCACACTGTTCTCCTCGATTGCCTAAACACTGTTTATTTGCCTTCGGATTCTTTACGTTCCACTATTCAATGGGGGGGGGGGGTACCATTACCATTGGAGCATATGGTGTATAAAATCGAAAAGACCTCTCGCAGAAATTTGGATTCTCTCTCTCGAAGGTCTTGCATTAAATTCTGAAAACATTGTTGAAATGCCGAGAAAATATTTTTGCGGAAACAGTAAAACGAGTTGCTTCCGCTAAAATTTTAACAACAGTTGCAAATATCTTGTCTTGAAGTGAGATCTAAAAAGTACAGCTATCTAGATCTCCGCAGTTGAAAGATCTAGATAATAGATTAATTTTAAAGAAAAAGGAAGCTTAACTCTGCTTACTCCGGAATAACTTCATCAATTGCAGTTAGAATTCTTTACTTTCAACAGAATGTTCCGTCAATGGCTTATTGAATTTTTTCCAGAAAGAAAGAATTCAAAAAGTTTCTAGAGATACTTGGTAACAAAGTAGAGGACATTTTGGAGCTACCAAAATTAAATAAAGACCCAGCTATTGCAACTGACTTAGAGCTAAGGAGCAAACGTACATTACAGCACTATTACGTGTGTGTACAATTCGAAATATTATATTTCGATATTCTTAATTTTTTTTTAACGTAGAATTCGAAATAATATATTTCGATATTCCTGATTATTCTTTTACCTTGAATTTCACAGGTCAACAGATATGTCTTAGTATTGATGGACTATTTTATCATGACCGGGAACCATTTCCATTTCTATTTACAAAGCTTCGACTGTAGCTTAAGAATTCGTTCGGAGCTGGATTTCCCAATACAGTGAGCCTACGGTGTTATTGTATCTGGAACAAGTTACAAATGTTTTTAAATTCTGAAGATTCAATTAGCAGCACTACATCCTGAAAAAGATGGCATAGTCTAGAGATTTAAATAATCTTCCTGTGCTTGTTTAGATCGATAGAGTTACCATTTGCATTTTTATCCTGGCTAATAGGAGAGCGGCTCATGAAATGACTAGACGGACTCTATCAGAGTTGCTTTAAGGTCGAAGGCTGCGAATTCCCGTTATGATTCTTTTTGAATGGCTAAGTAACGTGTTTTTTCCGAATTATATAACAAGAAGTTAAACCCATATATGCGATTTCTAGATGTTACTCCGTTAAAGAAACAGATTACCATTTTTAGGATGGCGATAGAGCCTGGAGATAGAGATTCGAACCCGAAGCTGTAAGAAACTGGGAAAAATCATCAAGAAAGTAAATGATGTTGCTTACAGAATTCAGAAGTCACCTAACTCCAAGTAAAGAATTATTATATTATCGACATTAATTAACAGTTATCGATATTAATCTAACATTAATTAAAATAAAAATTAATTATTTAATAAAAACGATGCATAGATCGAACGAAGGTGTCCGTGCTCGGTAACTGACACTGCGCGCTCGGCATGGGTCGTCATCTCTCCACTTGTTGTTTCTTTTATTTAACATTGTATTTTATGTTTGTTTCTGGTGAGAAATGTCGATGCATAGATCGAACGGGGTGTCCGTGCTCGTTAACTGTGCGCTGTGCATGGGTCGACATTTCTGCTCTTGTTGTTCAATTAAATTAAAATTTATTTTTAACTATTTACAGTAATAAGAATTGATATAATTGCACATAAATGCTCGCTTTAATTAGTTAAAGAAATTGTTTTTTGTTTATGTAGGAAAAATTTTGGAAAATAATTTTCTTAATTCGATTGATACTTTAAATACATTTTTATATTTCTGATTATTTTAAATGCACTGAAATATGATTTAAATTTGTGATCGAAATATTACGTATGACGTGTTCTATACAAAAATATAAAGTTAAGGACTTCTGATGGTTCGTATCTAAGTTTTTGCTATATAAGTATTGATTATTTTTATAAAAATGCAAAATGATAACCTTTATTATGTACCTTGTTTATAGAAAAAAAATAATAATGGACATTAGATTTTGATTCGCATGAAAATCCTTTTAACATAGATGAAATTTATCTGAGACTTAATGAGGAATGGAAAATATATTAAACGAAATATTCGGAATTTGTTCAAGAGGTATTATTTTTAAATATTTTTAGAAATAAGAATATAATCTAATTTATCAACATAATTAATTTATAATATAATTAAACAATAGGTAAAGACTAAAATCAACTTTTCAGAATTTTTAAAATTAATTTTTATTTTTTAGAAGAATTTTTCTGTTTCTAAATAAAATTGGGAAAACCGGCCTAAAATTTCTATTAAATGAGTTAGATACTAGATGGCGACACGAAAACCAAAATCAATTTTTATTTCTTATTTGGCACATGGATGGCAGCACTATTGAAAAATTTAACTTTTCTTTTTTATGTTTCTTCATAGCACACAGAATGTCAGCACAGAATGACAGCACAAAGAATGTCAAACTTTTATTTTCTCTTTTGTTTCATAGATGGCATCGCCAATGACAGAAAAACTTCTATTTTATTCTCCAGATGGCAGCACTAATGAATAAATAGACTTTTATTTTCTCTTTTGCTCCAAAGATAGCAACACGAATGCAGAATTTGTCTGCTAAAAACGACTTTTGTCAGTTCTCGTCTCTCACTACAAATATATTTCCGCTGCAAATAAATGAATGATTCGTATTATTTGTTTGCTTTCAGGATTTAATGACATCGATGCATTGATGAATTAATGATAGAATTTCTTATTAATTAATTTACCAATTATTTAATAAGAAAAAGTGTATCTAATTGATCGTTTGAAAAAATTTAATTTTTCCTAATAGTATAAAGACAAAAATTCTGATTGCTTATATTTTCACATTATAAGATAAAAAAAGTTTTTATTTAAAATTTTTGTTTTCCCTTTTCCAAATTTTTATGAAAGAAAGAATATTAAAACAATGTTAATTATTAAATTTATCTATACACAGAATTTTTCTTTAGATATTCTATTGCAGATGAAAAGGACAGAAATTCTAAATAGTTGGAGTAAAAAAAATGCAGAATTGCGCTAACATAGCATTTAAAGTGGCGCAGTTGCAAAAAAAAAACATACCGGTTATATTGCATTCGAATGAAACAAACACGTATAAAAATTATGGCAGTAATATCATATTGCCGTCATATTCATATTCTTCATTATAATATTTTTCATTATTTTGAATTCAGCCCCTAGCTTCTTTTTTTTTTTTTTTTTTTTTTTTTTTTTTTTGCTTAAGAAAATGAATATACAGTGCAAAAATATTTTCAATAAAATTATTTTAGCAAAATATTCCTATGCAGAGTTAATTTTTCTGCTTAAAAAATATTGCAGATGTCTATATTTAAGTATGGGTAATTTAAGTATTTCGAGTTTTTAACGCGTAAGAACTAGAAATGAATTAGGCAAGTTTTGTAAGTAAGAACAGAGTTCATATTTCTTCCCTCTCCATGTTGTGTATCCTTTTTTTTTCTTTTTTTTCTGAAAGCATCGTACTTCATGTGCAAGAGAAAAGTAATCACAATAAAATTAAAGATGGCCGCATGCTATTATCGCTAGCAGAAAAAAAAAATTCGTAGTAGTAATGCATAGATAGTAATTGTTTTATTAATAAGCAAAACTTGAAAAATATAAATAAATTTAAAAGGAAAATTATCGAGATTTATTAATGAAATCCTTCAGACATTTAATATATGTTTCAGTTAGAACTAGAAGTCCTTGAATGTTTACACTTTTTTTTCCTTTATGAAATAATGACTCGTTTTTATTGAAATTTTTCCAATATTTGTTAAAAAAAAAACAACATTAAAAAATACATTTATTGCAGTAATGTAAAGATTAAATATCCAGTTTCCTGTAATATCTGAAATCACTCTGACTTGGGAAAATTTATAATGTTTGCCTTTAAAATAATTAGTCTTATGTAATTTTAATTTCTTAACGTTTTTTGTCGGTAATTCTCTTCTTTCCATATATTTTTTTCAATTATATAATTTCACATTTCATCAGCACTGTTAGTTCAAAATAGCAACAATGACAGATTGAAATTTAATTTTTGAAACAATCGTAAGAAAAAAGTTTTATTGATTTTTCATTTTAGATAATCTAAAAAGTACATTTCTAATATTTATCATTTTATGTTGGAGAGGCTCGCAGCGAAAGGAACTTAAAAAAATGAAACTTTTTCTGAAATTCCTGTTCAAAAATTGTTGCCAAGGAAATGAAAAAATATCTTTTACAAATTTAAAATAAATAATTTCGTAAATAAAAACTTTTAATAGCTTTAGAATATATTTTTTGTTTATAATTTTAAATGTATAGAAAACCAAAAAATTGTTTAATTCGCTTTGCATTCTCTTCAAGTTTTTGCGTTTTTAATTAAAAAAAATTCTTAATTCCAAAGCAAAATCACCTAAATTAGGCTTTTTTTAAAAAATTCATCTCTCCTTTAAAACAAAATTATAAATGAATTTTCATTTCGCTAGTTTCATAGCTTTTTCCTATCTAATTATGTAACCTTTTGCAACTGTTTCATTTCTGTGCACATTTGCATTACGCTGCATCTCGCCAAGAAAACATTATTCAAGAATCGCTTCATTGAGTATATTTTTTAGTTTTTCTGCGGTAAAGATTCCCTTTCCTCTTTCTTCTTTCTCATTAATGTCGTTGGCGCATTTTCAGAAAATTTCTGCTAGGAGAATTTCCATTTAAGTTTAAAAAAACTATTTTCACATGATTAAATCAGAGGAGTTTTAAAGCTGTCTTGCACTCGTTTATTAAATAATTATCTTTTCCAGTAAATGAATATTTTTTGCATTTCAGTAAACAATGAAAATAAAATTTTACCTCAAAGATTCAAGATCTTAATCACATGCACATAAACCATTCCTATTCTTAGCAAAATGCGTTTAGACCAGATTCCCAATGTGTTTGAATTTCATAAGGGTTAAACATATTAAGAATCTTAGAAATTGATCAGGGATGTGAGGTTTGGTAGATATAACAATAGGTTCTTTCTAGGGATTGCAATACCGGACCAAAATTTCAATACCGGTATTCGGTATTTTTTAAATCTTAATACCGGGATACCGATTTTAATACCGGTATTAGAAATTTTAGAAAAAGAAAGAAAACATAGGTTTCTTTGTTTTATTTGCCAGTTTTGTTAGAGAGTGTAAATATCACAAAAAATAACTTGTAATTTATAAATTACAACAGTATATAATCACAAAAAAGTAAAGAAATATCTTTAAATCACAAAAAAAGTGCAAATATCACTATTCAGTCTGTGATTCTATTACAAATTTTTGAAATGTGATCTTACAAAACATAATCATCAATTGTACTGTCATTAAGCCTGAAAAGTAATTTTGTGTAAAAATTACTAGCTATCGAAAACGCTCTTTAGGCATCTACGCTAGTTGGGGATAAAGTTAGCAATGCGTGATATACTTTTTCCAAGTATTTACCTCTAAATCCCTTATCTTCAAACAAATCGATTTTCCGTCGGATGGTTTTGGATATAGTTAATTTCTGTATTGTATTTTGGTTCGTTGAAATTTTTTTATTTATCGCTAATTCTAATTTTTGTTCAAGAGACAATTCCTTTTCAATATCGACAGTAATGACATCATAATCTTCGATAATTGAACCGAATTCTTCTGAATGTGGATAGGTTTGTGGGTAAAAAATTTTAAGAAAATTTAATCAGATTTGAATTGGTTATTTTCTTTTCCATTTTTAAAATCATTATAATTATGTAAATACCATAAGAAATTTTTTATTTCGGTATGCCTATCTTCTGTGCGATTTTTCAACGTAATACATAATTCTTCAGATAGGGATGATACTGTTCTTTCAGTGACTGCAACATGAAATTTATTGTTGCATTACCTGTTAATAAATTTGAATCTCATCGACATAACGCCTCAATAGTCAGTTTTATTGGAAGTAGAGCTGATACAGTTCTGGATATTAAGTCGAATTCACTATCTGAAAAATTAATTTACAGGTTTAAGTCGATTATTACTTTTTGGATTGGATTTCTCAGTTTCAAAAATCGTTCCATCATTAGGAGTAAACTGTTCCAACGTGTTTTAGAAGCTAATATTAACATATATTCTGTTTTATTTTCAGTTAGTATATATTTTAGTAATATATATATTTTTTATAGGGGAATGTTTAAATATCTTAACAATTTTTCGAACTTTATAAATTATAGTAAGCAATTCTTGATGGGCTAATATTTCATCCTCATTAGCAATATCTTCTTCAACAATTGCATTATCATTATCTTCATTGTCAATATCACTCTCACTCTCCTCAAATTTGGAATCCGAAATTTCTATATTTGGATTCTTCTGTTCTTTATTTTTTTGGTATAATACATCTATTACTCCTAATAGAATTCCATGTGCATAGCACAACTGCTGATTTGCACCAATAAACTTTCCAACTTTTTTCATAATTATTGCCTGCCCCATCAGTCGTTATAGATACAATATTTTCTTTCAGAGATAATTCATGTTTCGCTAATTTAGATTTAAGCCATTAATTGGCTAATAAATTTCACCCGTTAGGGAGACATAAAAACAAAAACGTATACTATTTTGCTATGTTCGCGATACCTGAACATATAGTGGAGACAATTTTAAAAATTTCTAGTAAATACCGAAAAACCGGTATTTAAACTTGTGAATACCGGTATTACAAAATTGTACAAATGGCTCAGAATACCGGTATTCGGTATTGCAATCCCTAGTTCTTTCCCCCTCAGGGGCTCACCTACTATAGGTGAGTAGGGGTGTCCCAATCCCAAGGTACCCAGGGATCTATACTCCCTTTATGTTTACTCTCCACTGCGCCTTCTGCTGTCTCCTTTTTTCTTCTTTCCCTCGAGGGTAGGCGAGGGAGCTCTCCATGAGAAGCTGTCGCCGCTCTGTTTACTTCCTGCTTCTCATGGACAGCAAATACCCCCACGTGTTTGCCGTGCGTGGCGACCCATTAGACGGGCGGTGCACTGTGGTCCCCGGTGTATCAATCGGCCGGTAACTAGCAACCTGAGTTACTAGTCTGCTAGGGATCAAGCGAAGGGGTTACTCCTTGGGCTTGGCGTTAAGGGTGGTCACTGTCCCCGGGGGTAACTCTGAGCGTATAGGTACCGATTAGCGCTAGGGTAAGCGCCGAGGCTGGGAATGGCCAGAGCCGGTGGCTGCCTTCCCTTGTTGGACTCCGTGGTGGGCGGTGCCGTCGGGACCCGAAACCATATTCATATCGCATGGGGCCTAAAACCTTTCAGCAACGAACGGAAATAAAAAAAAACTAAACAAATCTATTTTGATCATTTTTTTGTCATCAAGCGTTTATCAGACACAAAGGAAACATTTCACACAGTTTCGCCATTCCTTGTCGAGAAAGCTATTGTGAGCGTAATTGGAGAAGTACCATCCATCCGTAAACTTCGTTCTGGTGACCTACTTGTGGAAGTTGGTACTCAAAAACAATCCCATCAAATTTTAAAAATGAAAGCTTTGGCTACAATTCCTATTGAAGTGAGCACTCATTCTTCCCTTAATTCCTCAAAGGGTGTTATAACCTGTGGGGAGTTGTATCATTCTACGATTGAAGAAATTACGGAAGACCTGAAATCTGAGGGAGTAACTCATGTGCGTCGTATCTTTATCAGACGAGATGGACAACTCCTCCCCACAAAACACCTTATTCTCACTTTCCAATCTCCAACTTTGCCAGAAAAGGTTAAAGCAGGCTACATGAAATTGGCTGTGCGACCCTTTATTCCTAATCCTCTGCGATGTTATCAGTGCCAACGATTTGGACATTCTAAAATTTCCTGCCGCGGGACACCCACTTGCGCCCGTTGTGCAGAGAAAGGACACGACAGCCAGCAGTGTACGGCTCAAGAAAAATGTGTTAACTGCAGCGGCGATCACACATCTTTTTCTAGATCTTGTCCGCGTTGGCAGTTGGAGAAAGATATCATTGCATTGAAGATTAAGGAACAAATATCGTATGTAGAGGCAAAAAGAAAGATTCTCGCTCAAACACCTAAGCCAGGTCTAAGTTATGCTACAGCTGCAAAAGTTCCAGTTCAGGGAAATTTCTGTACAAACTGCTCCTGCATGAATTGTATTAAATTTACCACCAAAACAAAAATTGTTGAAAAAACATCAGAGTCAGAAACTGAACCATCCTCAAATAGTGTTCCAGACACAGATAAACCCACAAAACGGAAAACATCATCCAAATCGCAGAGATCACTTAAACTGAAACTTTCGAAATCTAACATTCCAGAAAAAACGATTTCAGAAAAATTAAAGGCAAAATTAAGAAAATAAAAAATCAAAAATTCTGTTGCTCTGGGGCTTGCAAATCAGGGTGTGGTCCATAGAGACCTTGCGTCTGTTTTTGGTGGCATGTCCAAGAGCCCCGACCTTATAACGCTACATCCGTCTGAGGAGGAGGATGAAGAACTTCAAATGAGTTGCGATGCCACGCACTCTCCAACTACCGTCTCAAATACCTCTCCCCAAAATAAACTTTCTTAATGGGTACTTTTCTTTCGTGGAATTGTCGCGGCATTCGTTCAAAACTTCACGACATCAAGTCCATGTTCAATCAGTTTCATCCAATTTGTTTCGGTGTTCAGGAAACTTTCTTGTCACCTAACATTACCATCAAATTGCGCGGGTATAACTGCGTTCGGAAAGATGCAGACACTGGATCTCGCAGTTCTGGAGGAGTCTGTATCTTCACATCTAATATTTATCCGAGCACAACTGTCACATTACATACATCTCTGCAGGCTGTGGCTGTACAAATTCACATACGAACATTGGTCACAGTCTGTTGCATATATTTACCACCTCATGATGTCATTCTTCAACATGATCTGGACAGCTTGGTAGACCAACTTCCTCCGCCTTTTATTATGCTTGGTGACTTTAATGGGCACAGTACTTTGTGGGGTTCGGCGAATGCTAATTCTAGAGGAAGACAGATTGAACAGTTAATTTCAAATAACAATCTCTGTCTACTTAATAATGATGAAACGACATACTTCCACGAACCCACACGCACCTTCCATAGTCTCGATCTTGTTATATGTTCTCCAGAATTGTTGCCGTTCTTAACCTTCGAAGTTTGCGAAGAATTATATGATAGTGATCATTTCCCAGTTATTGTTACCCATGCTGATAGAGGCGGTGTGGTTAATCAGCCTCCGCGTTTCTTATTTCAGCGGGCAAACTGGGATAATTTCTCGAAACTAGCAGTTATCACTCAGGAAATGGTTAGTTCCGAAGACATTTCGGAGGCCGTTCAACGTGTAATTGATGTGATAATGAATGCCGCTAATAATAGTATCCCTAAGAGCTCATCGCGTCCAAGAAAATTCCGAAGGCCATGGTGGAATGATGCTTGTCGAAATAGCTATAAAAACCAGAAAAAGCGATGGAATATTTTCAGGAGATATCCTACGACCGAAAACCTTGTAGCCTTCAAACGAGCGAAAGCCATAGCCCGTCGCATACGGCGTAATAGTTAAAGGGAATGCTGGATAAAATTTGTATCGTCTATTACATCCTCTACTTGCAGTAAACATCTATGGAAGAAGGTGAAGGCCGTAAATGGGATTTATACCGAATTTTCTATTCCTGTTTTGAAATCGGGAAATTTGATGCATAGTGCCCCATCAGACGTAGCCAATGTACTCGGACAAACGTTCGCACGAGTTTCCGCAGTTGATTCTTACAGCTCTGATTTTCTAGCAATTAAGAATCGCGCGGAACAGTTGCCGTTGTGTTTCAATGACCAAAGTACCTCTCCATACAATTGCGAGTTTAGGATGTTTGAATTGGAAAGGGCCTTATCTCAAACTCACGATACCAGTCCCGGCCCAGATGGAATCACGTACAGCATGCTTCGCCATTTGAATAAAACTTCACTTTCCAATCTACTGTTGTTATTCAACAGAATCTGGATAGAGCTGAAGTACCCAATACAATGACGCGAAGCTATTGTGATTCCGATCTTAAAACCGGATAAAGACTCATTCAACCCTCTTAAGTATCGGCCAATAGCTCTGACGAGTTGCCTCTGTAAGACTTTAGAACGGATGGTCAATGCTCGCTTTATGTATGAATTAGAGAGACAAGGATGCATCTCTCCGTTGCAGAGTGGTTTCCGTAGAGGTCGGTCAACGTTTGACAATCTCATACTTCTCGAAACCCAAATCCGCAACGCATTTGTTAGGAGAAACCACCTTGTTTCTATATTTTTTGACATAGAAAAAGCTTACGACCGCACATGGCGTTACGGCATACTTTCAACACTTTTCAATCTTGGTTTTAGGGGAAATTTACCTATATTTTTAAAAAACTTTTTATCTTGTCGAACATTTAAAGTTCGCATAGGAAACGTTTATTCTAATAATTTTATCCAAGCTGAGGGTGTTCCGCAGGGAAGTATCCTTAGTGTTACCCTTTTTATCCTACATTTTAGTCAGATACTAAACGTATTATCTCCACCCATTCAAGGCACTTTATATGTAGACGATCTTCAAATATCGTGCCAAGGGAGCAATATGCACTTGATTGAGCGGGAATTGCAAGTTACTGTTAATAAACTCGTAGATTGGTGCAATGAAAACGGACATACGATTTCTGCAGAGAAAAGTCACTGCGTTCACTTTTGTAGGAAGCGGGGTATTCATTTGGATCCTATAATCCGTATTCGAAACGCTACCATCCCTGTGGTTAATCAAACTAAATTTCTGGGTATAATATTCGACCATAAGCTCATTTTCCTTCCACACGTTTTACATCTACGGAAAAAGTGTGACAGGTCATTAAATATACTCAAGGTACTTTCTAGAACCACCTGGGGAGCAGATTGTACTTCCATGCTCCGAATTTATAAAGCAGTTGTTTTTATCTCGTATTGATTACGGATGTATGGTGTATGGCACTGCGCGTTCTACCATCTTACGCAGACTTGACACTATACACCATTCTGCTTTGAGAATTTGTTCAGGAGCATTTCGCACCTCACCAGTGAATAGTTTGTATGTTCTCTGTCACCAATTACCACTTAGTTTACGACGCGAAAAATTATCCGTACAGTACTACTTTCGAGTTTTGTCTTTTCCGAAGCACCCCTTGTCTTCTATGACTTTTCCGGATAGTCTTCGGAGACTTCATAATGCTCGACCGTCTCACATCCTTCCCTTCTGCAAGAGAGCTAAATCTATCCTTCATGATTCTGAACTCCATGGTAGGGTAATTCAAACTACAGTACACTCCCGATTATCCGCGGAATTGGGTGGCGCGGCAGCCGCGGATAACAAAAATCGCGGATAATCCGAAAAAAGCTAAAAACGGGTATTGCAAAACAGAAAACAGTCATTCCAACTTTGAAAAATCGTTTTATGTGCAATAAAACGTAAAATAAACAGCAGGAAATGTGTAACTAATGCTTAATATTTTAGTATATCACTCAAAACTAACCTAAAATGAATTTTGTCAATGAAAACAGAAAAGTACTTTGTACTTACGAGAGGCGTCAAGGATACACAGAAAAATTAATATATATGTACTGTTTTAATACTGTAATATATTATGTAATTACAAAAGCATAACTGTAAAACTACACCTTTTTTGAAGAAATCAGTCATTTGTGTTTGCTTCTTGCTTTGGAAGCATTTTCTCTTTGCTTGAAAACAAACAAACAAACAAAAAATACTTAGTGCGACAGGCGCGGATAATCCGCTCCGCGGATAAACCGCCCGCGGATAATCGGGAGTCTACTGTACTGATCTCTTTTGCTTTCCCCCTTGGGATATTCTCCAAATTTCGTTTTTAAATCCCTTCTCTGGGTTTGGGAAGCAGGGTACTGCTCCTATTGTCTATCAGCATTTATTCAATGCTCATTGCTGTCAGTATGCAAAATACTTAAAAATTTTTACGGATGGTTCGAAGTCAAATGATCATGTTGGTTGCGGTATTGTTTTTGATGCCGATACATTCAGTTACCGTCTTGATACTTCTCTTTCAGTTCTATCTGCTGAATTATTAGCAGTTTTTTATGCTCTTCAGAAGATTTCACTCTCTCCTGAACGCAAATTCTGCATTTATACTGACAGCATGAGTTCATTGAAAATGCTTTCTAATCTCCAAAATCAGGTTCATCCAGTTGCCTTGGAAATCCTGAGACTCTTAAGGACTCTACAAGACAGGGATTTTCAAATACTTTTTTGCTGGATTCCTAGCCATGTTGGAATAATAGGTAATGAGATGGCGGATAGTGCAGCAAAAAATGCGTCTTTGGTTTTGCAGCAAGATATTCCATACAACGATGCAAAAAATGCCTTTACGCGTCGTGTATACTCATTATGGCAAGAGTCATGGAATAATCAGACGAATAATAAACTCCATTCTGTAAAACCGATTATTTCTTCCTGGCCTTGTTTACCAGTGCGAGAGTTAGATGTCAAATTGGCTAGACTCCGCATTGGCCACACACGTTTTAGCCACAAACATCTTTTATTCGGCGAACGGGCTCCTTTCTGCTCAAAATGCCAAGTGTTTTTAACGGTTTTTCACCTTTTAATTGAATGTCCTAATTTTAATCATCATCGTTTGAGATTTTTTAATGGTTCATCAGTGGATATGCAAATGCTTGTGGGGGAACATCCCCACAAAAACCTTTTTAAATTTTTAAAAGCAACTGGATTTTACCATACTATTTAACATTTTTCTTTTTACCTTGTTTACAATTTTAAGACGTACTGCTTTGAAATTTTATCAGTGTTATCAGTGTTCTATCCAGTTTTTAAAATTATTTAAATAAAGTCAAAGACTACCTTTTTACCATGTGTCTGGCGCAGTATAGTCAGTTATGGCTCTTGCGCCAATAAACGCCAAATTCCACTCCACTCCCTAGTTCTTTCACTGGTTTTTGCTGGTCTTCAGTTCGAGTCTAGAAACCGAGGAATGGTTTGTATATTTTTCTTTGTCTTTTTATTTATTTTGAATATTATTTTCCATATAAGTTTAGTTACTATGAAATTTTTCCAACTCTTACACCTCAGAATTAAAATTTTACTCCAAAATATCAATAAATTTTAAGTTTCAAAATCTTACACAGTTGCAGAAATCATTCCTATTATTAGCTTAGTGCTTTTAGAACAGATTCCCATTTTGTTTGAAACTAGGAATGGTTAAACACATTAAGAATCTTAGAAACGTGCGGTGTTTCAGGGATATGCGGATTTTTGGCTAGAACTATACTTTTAGTATTTCCTTTAGAAGTTTTCCCTTATGCTATTCAAACAATTATTTTAATTATGCGTTAATGTGAGGCATAAAGAGGATGAATTCCCTTAATAGTACAATTTACATTAGGAAAATGAGAGTATGCAACAGGAGTATCAGTTGGGTATGTTCGTTGCCCTCAGATTGACATGATGACGGTCAGTCTTAAAAACCTGATCGGAATTTTTATAAATTTCATTCTATAGTTTTGCAGTGTCTCTTGCTAAGCTTTATTTATGATTCAAAACGGTTCCTGCGAAATTATTTCATTATAAAGGATGGCGATAGAGCCTGGAGGTAGAGATTCGTGCTCGAAGCTGTAAAAGAATTGGAAAGATGATCAAGAAATTAAACGATGTTGCTTACAGAGTTCAGACGTCACCCAACTCCAAGACAAAAATTATTATATTATCAATATTCATCTCTTTTATTCAACTTCTTTTAATTAATAACAACATATGCTGATAATTTTCAATGCTTTGAGCAGATTATTCACTTATTTAGGGCAAATAAATATGCAAGTATCGACAGAAGTTTCCCATGAGAAAAAAAAAAAGAGCTTCTAATAATTTAGAAAAATGGATTAGCTCCTTCAATTCATTATAATATTTGATATGAATTATTTATTCATTATATAACAATCATTATATTAATTTCCTATAATTAAACCGATAAGAAAAGTCGCGGTTCGGACCATAATTGTTCTCCTATTTATCAAAAGCTTACACAAAGCAAGAAACATTATGTTTATGCCTACATCAATGACAATTCATCTATTACTGCTGCATTATCCACTTAGCTTATCTTCAAAAGTAAATTTTTTTTTTATCGAATTCTTTATTTTATCTAGAGTGTTGGATGTTCTTTGCTTATTCTGTCAGCCCTGATAGACTGGTGATCAACGAAAGCAATAAAAAAAAAGTAAAAATAAGGTGGGGAATGAACCAACAAGAAAGAAAAATGCAGATCGGCGCAGTTCATGCAAGTGCCTTGTGTGAAAAATCGATTGATTTAAATAAACAAGTGACCCTTTTCATCGTCTGAATTTAGAGGAGATGCACCTACAATCAGCAGCGGCGTGGATGGCTAGTCATTTTTTCTCCCCTTCTCATTCGCCTTTGTTATTGATTTTTATCTCGTCAGATATTAATAAATTGCTTTCGATTCTCAATGCCTCGATAGAAACACGTCTGCTTTATTGGTCATTCATATTCTTTTGCCAGAAATTGATTTTTGAAAAAAGTATGAGGTTTTTAAAAGTGTTCTTCAGATACACATTTCTGTGAGCGATCCATAAATATTAACCCTTTGTACTCGGAAAAGTAATTCGTTACAAAATTATTCACCCAATACGAAGCTTGTTTATCATTCCGAAAAATAAATATATATATGTGTTTCAAGTTGAATTTTTTCTAAAAGTTAATTCACATCTCTTTACCATTCTATAGGAATTTTTAACAATCGAAATTGAAAAACAAATAAATAAAACGTTCAAATGATGCAACGTCTTGAATGGTGATTATGAGTCACCTCTTGAATACAAAGACTTAATCAGTAGATTAAAAAAACATTAACGCTGCGGATAATTGAATGCATATCTTATGCCATATTCATTTTTGAAGAAAATTAGCTGACTAGAATAAGGACTATGCGGGAATGAAGACCCATCCTTTTATCTGCTGAATTATTACACAACTTTCTGTTGCGAAAAATTTTAAAGAATTTTTATACCGATCATTGAATAAGTTTAAAATGCAAGAAATCTCATCTGTGGATTTAAAAGTTTTAGGCTACTTATGGGTAGAGCAGTTCTTTTTTTTTTAATGCAAATACTTTGATAAATATATTTTGCAGTACTGCTAGTTTCTGAACTGACAAGCTATCACTAACATGTATTCTGAAATTATGACAATATTAGCCATAAACAAAAACCAACACACATTTGTAAACCTCTGAAAACTTGCTCCTAATTTACACGTAAACACTAGAAGATTTATTTTTTAACTTTAAAAATCCAGTTTTTTCACAGTAGGTCATTAATATATGTTTAAACTGATTTCAGTGAGGAAGAAACCATGTTGCACTAATTATTAATTAATTAAATAATAATTAATGAGCTAATTAGCATATTTTTTGAAACATGATACCTTAAATTCTAATTTGTACAGACACACATTTCTAGTTGGAAATGATGCCTAATATAAGTCTTCATGTTGTCTGTCTGAATCAAGTTATAAAAAAAAATATATTTTTTTAACAATTTTTTCCTCAACCATGAATAGAAAAAACGAGATTTTTTCTGTCATTTTAACTTTTAAATAGATATTAAAAATTTGTTTCTATAAATATAACTTTGATTGAAGCAAAAAACATCAACTGTTTCCTACAGATTATTTTGATATAAAAATAATTGTATTTGGTTAATTTCTTGTTGAGTTACAATTGTTTGAATGAAGCAACAAGTGGAAAAATATCATTCTTCAAAAAATGAGTTTAAAAACACCGAAACTAGAGTTTTTAGTGAAAGTACCTCAAGAAAAAATAATTAGAACTCGACAAAATATTCCGAATATTGACAACATTTTGGTATCCTTTGAAAGCTATAGAATCAGAGAACATTTTGAAGCAATAAAAAATATTCGATATTTTGAACGATTTTCGAAGTTTCAAGTGTGTACGTATACCTTAAGCTGCAAAATAAAAATAGCCGTTTCCGAATTGAAAAATAGCCAACAAACAGAATATTTTTAACCGCAAATCGGACACTTTTAGCTTTCATGAGTTTTTTTTTTTTTTTGAATATTTACTAATTGGCATAATAAAAAATCAGGGACGAGAAGCATCTACTTAGCGCTGCAACTACTCCCATGGTATAATTCGCGACAAAAACTAACAAATTAATGATCCGGTGTTTCGCGAAAATCCATTCAAAAATAATTTACGTTTTTTAAGTTTCCAATTCTGATCGCAAGCTTGCATCTTTCTAAACTTCATTAGCAAACAAAGAAAATACGAAGCTTTAGATCTATTACAGATAACTTCTGCAAAAATTCCATGCAAATTATCTTATAGGAACAATATCCACGATTGTTCTTAAATATTAGACTTTTACCAGCAATTTCTCGAACTGATATCATACATTAATGAAATTGAAAATGTAAGGATTCTTAAAAAGTAAAGTAAAAAAAAAGTAATTATCCTATTGATGAGTAGAATTCTGACGAATAATTTGGCAATTTAATCCTCTTTCACAAGAGGATTAAATTCTTAGAGGGAATCGCATTCCTTGAAATGAGTACAAATTTAAAAATCTGTTAAAAATGAATTCGCTTCTTAAGAAGTATAATTAATCTATAGAGTACAAATTGCAATTTAATTTTTTCCAGACTATGAATATATTTATTAAATTTAAAACAAACGCCACCTTTTTTCCCCACGTTTATTACAAAGATATTTAATCATTAAGACTAAAATTCAGTTTTAACTTAATACTATAAAAATTAAACCACCGAATTTTTGACAGATTCATTTCCTTCAACATTCCTCTAAATCCATATTTTAAATTAAATTTTGCAGCTATGTGCACATATCTTAAAAAATTCAATGGAAAAAAAATCGAAGTGAAATTTGTAGAAAAAAAAAAAAACTTTAAAATTTACAAAATTTTGGATTTGTCTACGACTGACTATTGATCAATTCAGGTGCTAGGGAACGCAAATACTACGAAACGCTACAAGTTAGTATAATAAAATATAGAACATCTGCGCTAGAAAATAGAGATTTTTTTTTTTTTTGACAAATTCAGTCAGAGTAAAATTTATAACAGCAATAAAACAATCAACTAGAGTTTAGAAAGTCCACTTCCGACACACTAGTATTACAGGACATACCAAGTCATTTTTTCCAAAATGCAATATAAACTCGCGCGAGATGGACCTTATATAAATGCATTTTAAATAAGCATGTTATATATCATGTTTAAAATAAGTATTACGCAAATTTGTCTTTTGCATAATTCCACTTACATTCAATAAGGAATCCATTTTAAGTCGTTTATTTCACGTGCGAATCTACAATTTTTGATCAATATTAATAATAATTTCCAATTATTTTAACCCGAAAATACCTATTCTTCTAATATAAATACACAACAAAAAGTTTCCAAATAAATGGAAGTCGAGACTTGGGGTTTTATAAAAACTATACACCACATAGGAATTAATCTAGATTAAGGGAGGGGCTACAGTTCTTGTGAAATATTATCGCTCAGCTGTAGACAAGAAACAAAACTCTTTCAATCAGAATTACAATATATCAAAACTTGTTGCTCAATATAAATCAGTTCTATTCCAGAAATATGTTTCAACTAATAAAACCATACACATATTGAGAGATTTTAGATACTTCAATAATATACGCCGCCAACAGGCGAATGAAACCGGAATAATCATAATACTCATCCAAGAAAATTGAGAACATGGAGTTCCTTACCAATCGGAATTCAAGCAGCAAATTTGCCAAAATTATCATCAGGGCAGATTTTTATTTCCCCGCTACAATAACCCAACCTGCCTCCCTTGAAATGCAATTCACAGTGAGCAAGTAAGTCAATGCATCAACAAAATATTCCATTCAAATTTGCTTCTACTCTAAAAACGGAAATGATCGAGGTATTATTTCTCGCATTAAAAAAAGAAGCGTAATTGGTAAATGCAGCTGACAGTACGAACTTTCATTAACCGATTTCGTAAATTATGCTCCTTATAAGAATCGAACAAACCCTCACATCCATTTAAAAACTAAGCAAAAAGCTAACTTTTCACGAATAATCTCTTACTTAACAGAAGGCCTGCTTTAAAATTTCCATTTTAACTATCCTTAATGTCCTCAATATAAAAGCATTACTACACAAATTTATATGTCACAATTCTACAGCGAGGATGCGTAATTTTAACGGTTCGACAGAGCAGAGCGCAATGTTTTATAAACTAATGAACTAGAACTTAATCTGATGTATACTCGGCTAAGCAATTCTGCATCACGATATGGTTTCACAGATATTCCAATATGATGCAACTAAAATGAGAGCACTTATTATTTATAATAATAATAATAATAGAAGCCCTGAACCCATCTTTAAATCCACTACATAGATTTACTACACTTTACATCTACAAAAATTTAATCAGAAACCATTCACATTGCAAATTCTAAAAGCAAAAGTCGATACTAAACATACAACCAAGGCTCATTAAAACTCAGCAATTACATTTACCATATTCGACAAACTGATTAAAAATTCAGCCTAATTCTCAGAATATTCAGCGAAATATAGTTCTAAGTTGAGTCATATTATATTCATACATATTTTAATTGTCTTTCCTGTAGAATTATGCTAAATTTCTTCACCCAACAATTCACCAAAGCAACCTTATTATTCAATACACATTTACAGCAGTTGCCATTATCGTGATTTTCCCTCCGATACTAACCATTTCTAAGCAACTGTTTAACTCAAAATTTAAGCACACAATAGCAAAATTTTCTAACTCCTTCCCTGCTTCAAAGCAAATTAGCAAAACACATACATTATCTTTTGTTTTTGCCACCACCTTTCTTCTGCGTTTTTCGTAGTTCGATCAGCGGCAGAAAAATTTGATAACGTTATGATAAAAGGAGGAAATTTTTGTTAAATACTTGAAATATTTTCATGAAGGAAACAAAATGGGTATTCTTAATTATTTAACTGAACTGAATTTTAACATTATGAAATTTCCGAGTACACTTTCTCAACATTTTTTTTTAGCACACTCGGCACATTTATAGCAAATCGTATAGGTAAAGAAGTTCTTGTTCACAAAAACACTTCCAAGAGTTTTTAATAAGGAATAATGATACGAAATATTAAATTTTGGAAAGCTTAAATTTAATAGAGGCTGTGGAATATCAGCAAAGTGGTTAGATTTTTGTTCTTCAGTTTTTTTAAAAAAAAGAGAAATAACTCAACCTACTTTTCTGACCACTAAGCAGTCGCATGCCAGCTCCTAAAATTTTTGGCGTCTGGATGCGATTGATTAGGGTCCCTTCAGCCTTTTTTGGCTACTTTAAAAACTCCCTTTTCTTTTGTGGGAGAACTAAATCAGTATTATTCAGTTATCATCAGAAGATGATTTTCTAGTTGCTGAAAAAAAAACATTTACATCATTAAAAATATAACAAAAATTACAATAATAATAGCATTTTCTATAGCTTGAGCTACTTTTTACAGTGAATCAAATTCAAACCATAATTTATAAAGTTCATAAAAATGTAATGTCCTTGGTGGAAAAAAAAAGTCAAATACTGAGGATCTAGAACCAGAAAAAGTTTTTATACAACAGAAATCTAAATAATTGTCAATGACTAATTTCCTCATATTAACGTCCAAAACTGGCAATAGTTCGAAATTTCGATGTCTCAGATGATAGCTGTTAAGACTTATATTTTCCATTACTTTTCAATAATATGACATATTACAGTGAAAATGAAAAATGTAAAAGCATTAACTACAGCAAATTAGTTCACATGATCACAAAAGGAATGTAAAATGAAGGCATACTATTAACAAATGACGACAGGAAATAGATTTCGCATTTTTTTTTCTCCATAATATCTTTTTTTTTTTCAAGTTATTTATCCAAACTTTTTTGTTTGCGTAATACAAACCAAGATTTTAGGTGGCAAATTAAAAGGAAAATTTTGAATATTGCATGAAGCGGACACTAAACGAATTTTAGAAAATGGGCAAGCCGTACTTCGACCACCAGTCCAGCACTTTTATGCAGACTAAACATTGCTGTTTCATTGGTAAATGTATTTCTTTCAGACATAAGCTCTTTCTTTCTTCAAGTAACATGCTGTTTATCTGTATACATAACCATATGTTAAAGGTACAGCACAAGCTTATGATGTCTGGTTATTTTGTCCATTGCTGTTCAAGAACGGCAGGCTTGAAACTTTCCAGAATCATCAAGACTAACCATTGCAGTTTAGAGTACACTCTTGGATATTGAAATAGAGCAATATCAAGGCGAAACTCTTGCTCTTCGTGAAGGGTTGAAGGACAGTCTAAAGAGGAGGCCTCGTATTTATTTCCCTCGGTTATCAGCCTAATGTGAAACAGAAGATTCCTAAAAATAAAACAAAAAATTATTAATAATATATAAGTAAAAGTATTCTTTGGTGAAACAGGCGCGGATTTTACAATTCGTAATTTAACAACAACGTAATTTTAAGAATTAGTTCAATTTTTTAAAAAAAATTATCATCAAAGTTTGTTTTTAAAAGCATCATCAGGCACAAGGCAGCTACAGATTAGAAATATAGTAAGCAAGAAAAAGAGACTGAAAAATTATTCAGAACTTATGTAGTTTTAGAAAGGGAATTTACCCACACAGCATTTTGGTTTAGTAGGAAAATAGTCAGCTCAACTTAGTTGCCGCAAAGCCAGAGATCGAGACAAGAAAATATTTTTTGGACGAAAATTAATTAGAAATTATTACATGTATTTAGAGTAGGTAATATAGATTTAATATAATTTCTCCCCAAAAACGCAAATCGTATTTACAAACAGTTTAACGCCGACAAAGAAACCTTTGGAAGCAAACAACTTAATAGTTAAATTAATTCATTTACGGTATTAAATTTTCATACTTTCAAATACTCCAATGACAAGACTAATTGTTAATTTTTAAATGATTTCACTTTTAACAAACCTCAAAACACGAAATTTTAGATATTTAGAAGCAAAATAATCCGATATATGCTAGAAGAAAAAGCTCAAGAGTTTGCCTCAATACGTATTTATGTAAAAAAAGGGTTTTTTTTCCAAAAAATTTTTTTACACTTCTTAAGTTCAACTTAAAATTGCAAATTCGTCTCTTTTGTCATTCCAACAAAATTTTGCACAGAATCATAACATTTTTGAAAAAAAAATCAATCAAAAATTACTCTATAATGCTCATTTATAAAAAGAAAACAAGGGGAAAATATTAACTAAATCTCTTTATACGGCATCTCACCAAATATAACAACCTGGATTTCGCTATTTAATTGCCCCAAGGAGATTACGTAAATTACATTAAAAACGATTGAATCATTTACCGGAAGATCCATCATTTGTATTAAATGTTCTTTGAATGTTGGTTAAAAATAATGCGAATATCCTGATACATTTCAATAGCTAAGATTAATTCAGATTCATTTTCTAATTCAAGCAACCAGTTTCCGAATTAATTAACGATGTAAGAGAGCAATTTATAATTTGATTTTTACATAAGTTCGAATTCGCATTTTCAATAAATAAAATTATCATTAACGGCAGATCGCTTAAATTCGATTGCCTAATAAAAGAAATTGCCCTTTAAAATTTTACATAATATATTAAATATGCTGATACTTTTCATATTACGATAATTTGGTCAAAATTCCTATTTATTTGTTGATTGTTTTATACGAAGATTTATAAATGAAATGAACGAAATTCATATCGAAAAATATTCTGTGAATTGTGGGGATGGTTTTAGAAACACTGACTAAGGTAAAAAAGGAAAAAAAAATCCTTGTAATTAGAAGGCGATATCAAATAAATATGATCAGTTTAAATAAAATCATCTGCGACTGAAACATTAAAATATTGAAATTTTAAAAGAACGTATTAAGGTTTATACTGTAAGACACGAATAAAATCATTGTTAACTATAATTTGATTCAATAGGTGTTAGAACCGGCAAGTAAAATTAGGGAAATTTTTACTATTATTTTATTTTTATTTGTTGCTTCTTTTGCACATAAGGAGCTGTTGATGTTTTCAGTGTTTTACGATATAAGAAATTTTAATTTAAGTAAATAGAGTATTACATTACATTAACTCGGATGGGGGGGGGAGGGGAGAGAGACAGCTGAAAAATTATGATTAGGTGATTTGTTTGAAGCCTTCTTTATTAAGAAAAAAAAATTCATTACTAAAGCTTAAATTTATTAATGTTTCATTAATAAAGTATTTATTCATAAAAATGGAAATAAGTCCTGACAATTTTTAATACAGGATTTAGATTCAAATCTTTTTAACTAGACAGAATCGCTAATAAAAAGAAATTTAAAGGTCTTCTAATTTATATTTCATTTTCGAAAAAGTATTGCATTTTAAACAAGTATTAATTATCTTTAATATAATTATTATTTGAATTCTTTCGCTTTGCTATTTATTTATATTTTTATAGTCTCATTAAGTTGAACCTACCTTGTAAAAATATTTAAGATTTCGAGAAACTTTTTGCAATCCCAACAAATTTCCTTTCATTATTACACAGAACTATTTTATCGAATATTAATCATATTAAAGCCGTTAGATTAATCGATAGACCGTTGCTTCTGTACTTTTTGAATTAATAATTATATAAATAGAATATCAATTTAAAATAACAAAGAACTTTATTTCTAGCAAACTTTTAGTGACTCAACGCCTTCCTCCCCCTCAATTTATATGGTAAACTGTAAAGACTCTAGAAATGAGAATTAACATCAGCACTAAAAAATATTCTTGAATTTAACTATATATCTCTGAAATTATTGAACAGAAATCACTGAAATTTTGCATTGCGGTTTCTTGTTGTCTTGCTGTTACGATGAACATAAAAAATAATTTGAGAAGTAGAAAAAAATTTTTGAAGACAAAAACCTAAAATTTTTATTAAAATTATTAAATACTAGCCGCCTTTGGCGACCAGCCTGTTCATCATGAGTAGTACTTTCTAAATTTTATAATTAAATATCTATGTAACTTGGTCTCTTAATAGCTTCTTCAGCACAATATTTTTAAGCATCAAATTTTTATAGTTATATAACTTATACTATTATAGAAACCTTGCATTTAGTACATTTTACAATATGTCTCTAATTTTCTATCAGTCTCCGTAATATTTAAATTCGAATTTGAAATGGAAGAGAAAACTTTAATCAACGCGAAAGCGTTATTGCTGAAACCAAGCATATCTTTTAAAGATGACTACGGAAAATCGAATCTTCAGAATTGTAATCTAACGTGTATCACAGAATATTTCCTATTATAATTTATACAAAACTTCCAAGAATTATTCAATAGAATTTTTTCTGATTCGTCATGAAATACAATTTTACTTTAAAAAAGATTTAAATGTGGTAATATTTTATTTCAATCAATAAATATACTTGAAACAGTTATGAAGTCTAAATTTTATAAAATCCTTAGATCCTATCAATCATATTCAGTAAAATTATCTCGATAATTAACGTTTCAATCTTCTGCGATCAAACTTGATCAAGTTACAAAGCAGCTTTCAGCACCATTATTTTAGGAGAATAAACAATTTCATTATTTTAGACAATCAGTCTTAGTGGAAGTCAAAACGTGATTCTTCAAAACGGTCAATGGTGAGGTTCAAAACCGCACGCTTTTATACAATAGAAACAATCCAATTTTAATAACTCAATTAGTTTTAATTGCAAAAATTTTTCTTCAAAAATATTAGTGCCTCAAGAATATTTTGTTAAATATGACTCGCAGAGAAGGATCTGTATAAAAATTTAAAATTCGTAATTCATCAGATTAACTATTGATTCCAACTACATAAAATGTAATTATTTCATTTAGACATTTTTATTAGATATATACGTTTATTAATCAAGTTTTAGAAATTAATTGTTGGGTCCTGATTAGAATGGATAGTCTGTATATATTAAGATAGGGGTGCCTTAAATAAAATTGAATATTATTGGTAATAAATATATTGGTATTTTAAAACTTCACAAAAAAACTTTTTCCCGCATTCATTTTTTATGTGAAACTAGGGGGGGGGGGTCGAATCCTTCTTATTTTCGCTCGTAAACACTGATATTGTCCGATACTGTACCCGATGTTTGTCAGTTCCATTTAGTAAGTTTTTAAACTTCACTGGCCATTCGTTCAGTGTTGAAAGTTAATAATTCCATTAATAATCATTCCGTGAGGACAAAATAAAATTTTCAAACTTACCTACTTACGATTCAAAACTGAAACCACAGCGTGAACTTTCTTTGCTCATATCTCCAATGTCTAAATATTATTTCAATTTTTCATGTTTTGACGCTAACACAACAGCTTCAGGATCAGCTTTTTTTAAATTAGCAGATTCTCGCTCTTTCCCCACTTCATTTGATATCTTTAGACACATCATTAATAATTTTTTAAAACAAAGGAACACGCGTTTAGCTTAAGTATTCAGATGATTCTTAGCCGAGAGAGGAATATCTCACTCAATTCAGTAAAACTTTGAATTTATTCTTGCCATTCGGCCGTTTTATTTCCATTTTTCTCGACTGATTCAAGATATTTTAAAGGTAAACATGCATCTTCTGCTTTTCTGTCAGTTCAGTTCAGAGAGATGAACAATTTTCATTACTCGAAAAAGATAAAGAAACTGGAAAGCTATTCATTAATGTTACCACAAACAAATAATAGTGTTTTCAACTCATTTGCTCTTGACTTGGTGTTGATTAAAGCTTTACTTTTCCCTTTCTGTCCCCATTTCACCGCCAAGTGCAATATAAATATTTATTGTGAAGTAATACTAATTTTTATTCAATGTTTCAAACAATACTGGTAAAAAAATCTGAAATGTTTTCTGTCAGGTGACTCGCTGTCTACCAGTCACAAAGCGAATAAAATGCAATGCTTATAAAAAAATTACATAATAGAAAGATATCATGTTTCATATTTATTCCATTTAAAACATACATGTGTTAAACATTATATTTTCCTAGGTTTAGTTTGTAGTAAGAGTAAGTTTGTTGCGATGCCATTGCATTATTTCCCTTGGATCGCAACTGCGACATCACAGCCCTTGCGACGAAAGTTGAAGGGATATGATGAGGCGATTTGATTATTATGTACTTGTAAATTATAACGTCATTATGTACTTGTAAATAGAGCGAAGCAATCTCAAGTGTAAGCTCGGCGTTATTCTAAATAAATATGCTTCATTTTTCTAATTGAAAACTGAATTATTTTCCAACAACAATCTGGTATCTGGTATATGCAACTTGCAGAATTGAGATTTGATTTTGTTCCTTACATAATTGTGGTATCCTCGGCGGGACGGGTTGTTGTGTTGGAAGTGAACCTGAATCCGAAAATTCCATTCTAAACAACTGGATTTTGAACTATTGAATTTTGAATTCTTTGAACTGAACAATGGATTTGAGTACTTTGAAAGCTCAAAAAGGCTGAGAACAGCATTTTCTCTTGGCCTAAAAAAGATTGAAACCGAACTTATGAAAGAACCGATTGATTTTATCCTAGTTTCGATTTTAAAAGTACAAATTATGGATAAATTTCAGAGACTTGACACTTGTCAGAATCAAGTTTCTGCACAATTCTTGGAAACGAAAGAAGCTGAGCAACTGTATTTGTATTATATGGAAGAAGCAGTAAACTACCGAGACCGTTATATTGAAATTTGTTCCCGAGTGGATTTGAAATTACAAGAAGCTGCTATTCCAACCGAAACTAAAAAGGTAAAGTTTTAAACTGCCTAAAATTGAAAAAATTTAGCGGCGAAGCTGAAGACTTTTTGGCCTTCTGGAGTCAATTCCAGAAAATTCATAATGATAAAAGTACTGCCGATGAAGATAAGATGCAACACTTATGGCAGTCCATAGAACCGAAATTGAAAACAACGATTAGTTTTAAGATTTCCTGCAACGGCAGACAACTATCCTAAGGCCGTTCAACAACTAAAAGGAGAGATTTGGCCCCGAAGATTTGCTTGTACAAATTTATTTTCGATAACTTTTAAGTTTAGTTATGAAGAATGCTGTTGCGGGAAGAACGAAAATGCATTTGCTCTCCTTGTACGACAAACTTGAAGGTAAATTGCGGTCATTAGAGAGCCTTGGACAAACCCAAGAAAAGTATGGAGACTTTTTAACAGGTGGTGGAATCCTGTTTACCTGAGGAAGTCCTGGTTGCTCGGGAGTGAAAATGTAGTAATAAAATGGACGCCAAAGAATCTTGTTCTTTAGAACATTTAATGACTTTCCTTCGCCTAGAAGTACGAGGGGACAAGTTGGTGCAACTGGATAAATCCGGTTTGGGAACTAATATTAGAAAGAGAGATCCCCCAACTGAACGGATTAAACCTGATGATTCAATGACCGCATCAGCCCTGGTAAGCTCCGAAAATTCTACAGGAAAGAAGGGCAACAATTGTATTTTTTGTGATAAATTTCATCCAAGTGAAAAATGTTATACTACTAGAAAAATGCCTAATTGCAAAGCGACAGTTATTATGAAGAAAAGGTGCTTGTTTTATATGTTTTAAAGCAGGTCATTTGAGTAAAAATTGTGAATTTAAAAATAATATTAATTGTTCTAAATGTAATTATTCTCATTTTGAAATTATGCGCCCTAAATTGGATAAAAATTATGATCAAAAGTGTTCCATAAAATCGGAGAATTCTCTATCTAATTGCAACAGAAAAGAAAGTACAGTACACTCCCGATTATCCGCGGAATTGGGTGGCGTGGCCGCCGCGGATAACAAAAATCGCGGATAATCCGAAAAAAGCTAAAAACAGGTATAGCAAAAGAGAAAACAGTCATTCCAACTTTGAAAAATCGTTTTATGTACAATAAAACGTAAAATAAACAGCAGGAAATGTTTAACGCTTACTATTTTAGTAATCACTCAAAACTAACCTAAAATGCATTTTGTTAATGAAAACAGAAAAGTGCTTTGTACTTACGAGAGGCGTCAAGGATACACAGAAAAATTAATACATATGTACTGTTTTAATACTGTAATGTATTATGTAATTACAAAAGCATAACTGTAAAACTACACCTTTTTGAAGGAATCAGTCATTTGTGTTTGCTTCTTGCTTTGGAAGCATTCTCTCTTTTCTTGGAAGCAAAAAAAAAAAAAAAAAAAAAAAAAAAAAAAACTTAGTGCGGCAGGCGCGGATAATCGAGAGTCTACTGTATTTACTTTGAAAATCTCTGCGTTTTCATACGGATCAAAGGTCAGGAAATGAGGGTTCGAGTTCTCATTGATACCGCGTGTGAAAATAACTATATCAGCGAGTGTTACGAATAGTTTGAAGGCCACTCCGCTCAGAGAGGAAGCCATTATTCATTCTCTGTTGGGGGGAGGGGATGAAACGAAACGAAGCCTAAACATCACAGTGTGTTTTCTATTGAGGTTTGTGGTTTAAAACGATCTTTTTGCAGTAGACTCCCGATTATCCGCGGGCGGGTTATCCGCCCCTGCCACACTAAGTTTTTTTTTTTTTGCTTCCAAGCAAAGAGAAAATGCTTCCAAAGCAAGAAGCAAACACAAATGACTGATTTCTTCAAAAAGGTGTAGTTTTACAGTTATGCTTTTGTAATTACATAATACATTACTGTATTAAAACAGTACATATGTATTAATTTTTCTGTGTATCCTTGACGCCTCGTAACCATCATTAAACCAATGTTTATATGAAGGTATAAATCTTTTTAAAGTAATATCTGATATTTTAGACAGGTTTAGACTATCTGATAGGATTGAGTGCAGATATATAGAGAAAGCTTTTTTTAATGTTATCTGTGGACCCAAAAGATAGACTATCTTCGATACTTTTTTCCTAGTAAGAAGGGATAATTGGTGTATAAGCGTTGCCGAATTGTTTTTGGTTTAAATTCTTCTCCTTTCCTATTAAATACATCTATAAAACATCTATTGGGTAACGCACCATTTTAGTATAGTGATGTTGTAGAGAAATTGAAGTATTCATTTTATGTTGACAATTATTTATCTGATGTACATAATGTAAATGAAGAAAATTTCATTGATACAGCTAAAAAGGTGTTGTAGTCAAAAGGTTGTTTTAACTTGCGAGGTTGGCAAAGCAATGAAGCATGTAAGTATGTTTCTCAACATACAGAAGATGCTTTCGTTTTGAGCACGATATGGAATTTAGACAAAGATACTTTGAGATTTAAAAAAAAAATCTGAAATTTTAATGTGCGAAACAAAAATTACTAAAAGGTTCATTTTGTCAACAGTTCAAAAAGTTTTTGACGTAAATGGGTTGTTATCACCAGCTATATTGCCGCCCAAATTATTATTGCAAGAAACTTGGAAATTAAAACTGCTTTGGAATTCAGAATTGCCCAAAACTATTGTAAATAAACTTATTAAGTGGTTAAATGAAATGTATTTGTTAAAAATTTACTGTGCCTCGATATATTGCTATAAACGAAGCCTCTGAACTTCATGTTTTTGTTGATGCTTCTAAAAGCTCATATGGTGCATGTGTTGTACACGTAATTTCAAGGTTGGTGATATCGTCATAATTGAAGAGCCATTCAAAAAACACGCATTTTGGCCTTTAGGAAAGGTAATTAGTCTGCTTCCTGGTAGAGATGGTAAAGACCGTACTTTGAAATTAAAATGAAAGAACTCTGAACTAATCCGACCAATTCAATGTGTTTATCCACTTGTACTATTGCACTTGTACAATACTATTTGTAAATTATGACGAAATTGTAAAATTCGATGCCATTGTGACATCTAGTGTTGATAAAAAATTGAATAGTAATGAAATCAAAAAATAAAGTCACTAGATCAGGTAGACTAGTTAAGATATCTGAAAGACTTGGATTGTTCAATGAGGTTATACATGCTTTAGAGTGACTGCAATACACTCAAAAGAGTTGGAGAATGTTGCGACACCATTGCATTATTTCTGTTGGATCGCAACTGTGAAGTCTCAGCACTTACGACGAAAGTTGAAGGGGTGTGATGAGGCGATCTGACTGGTCTGTCATTACGCCATTATGTACTTGTAAATAGAACGAAGCAATCTCGAGTGTAAGCTCGGCGGTTGCTCTAAATTAATATGCTTTATTTTTCTAATTGAAAACTGAATTATTTTCCAACAACAACCCGGCATCTGGTAGATGCAGCTTGCAGAATTGAGATTTGATTTTGCTCCTTACAAAGTTTGTCTTTTTTTTTTTTTTTTTTTAGTCAACGTGATGGCAGTGCGCTGGTAAAAGCTAATATTTCCCACGATCTCTTAACCCTTTCTAAGGCAGGCCGTGGGAAGTATGCTTCCCACCAAATTTATTAATCTCTGTATGAAATTATGTAGGTTGGCATAAGTTCTGATAAATTTTTTTAGAAAGAAACTTAGATGCTTCAGTTCTTTATCTGACACAAAATGATTTGTCTTGGTTTGTCACTTAATTATTAATGAACCAAATTAATTAAAATTAAATTTATCTAATAATCTAAATGCATCCCTTTTCTTATTCTAATTTCAAGCCTAAAAATATTTTAACATAATATGACTAGAAAAAAATAGCCCTTTAAAGGTTTAACGTGATCTTGCAGGTTAAAGTTCATTTTCTGATAAATAAATTGGAAAATATGATTAAAATATTTATTAAAAAATAGAAACTTAACTTAAAGGCTTAAACACTGATATCAATTGAAAGGATTATTATTTGAACTTAAACTTGATGTAAAAATCAGTTTTGTGCAGTAATATTTTCGGAAGTTATCACGGAAAAGCACCAAAATTTCGCTTGCTTTATAATTAGAACTCTAATTAAAAATCCCCCCCCCAAAAAAAAAATCGCACCGAGATTTACATTTCCACCCTCCAAAATATGCATGTGCCAAGTTGTTAGATCAAGGTCAAACGCTCCGGAATGTACAACCCTAACACACACGCGCGTGCAAATATAGATTCCTTTACTTATCATACACAGCCTAGGTGAAACTCTGGGCACTGATAGAAGTATATATATATATATTTTTAAGATTGTGGAAGAATAGGTCGAAAATCGTGCGTTATTACAAAATAGCGATATTTCAATTTACGCAAATAAGTCAGTTTTAGTGACCGATTTAGATGACTCGAGTGCAATTCTCTATTTAAAATATTAGTGCTAAGATTATTTTGTTAAATACTTTTCACAACCAGAAGAGTTAAGTATAGATTTGAAATTCGTCATTGATCAGAACATTTATTGCCACAAGTTATATAAAGTATAATTATTTACTTCATTTACATCATTTCTCCTAGCCTGATTATTAATAAAAGTTTACAAATTAGCTGTTGGTCGTTGATTAGAGTGGATATCCTATAAAAATTATAAAACCATATTTGCTTTAAATAAAACTAATTTACTGAATAAATAATATAGCTATTTTAAAACGTTACATACATTTTCTTGCATTTATTTTTTAGAAAATATCTTATTTCATTTCATGCAGACATGAGCTGAAATATTTCCAAGTTTTCACATTTCTAGTTTTAATTTGCAATAATAGTTAACTTTTTTAATTTGAGCTATGCCAATGCGATGATAACACGTATATATATATATATAATTTCATTCGTTCGGGCCTTATTTTTGTTTTCTGCGAAATAAGTTGTTGGGAAAAATAGTTAAACCATTTTTTTAAAAATCCATCAAAAACAATAACTTAATTTATAGGTTAAAACCATGGTATCATTTATATGATCATTTTTTTTAACTTTAAGATAATGTAAAAATCCGTTTTATGCTCAAATATTTTCGGAAGTTAACAGGGAGAATTGGGAAGTTCAGAAGGTAAAACACTGAAATTTTACCTGATTTTTAGTTAAATAAATTCTAATAAAAAATTGCTCCGAGGTGCACATTCCTGATCTGCAAGTATACATGTTCCAAGTTTGTTAAGTCTGGGGTCAAACGGTCTGATTTGTAGAGCGTCAATAAATTATAAATATGAAAAATATTGGAGTAGGTCTTCAGGTGCCGCAAGGACGTTCAAGTTTCATAAAAACACTCACTTTTTGAAACTTTAAGGATTTTTGAGTGCCTCTATTATGAAATAAAAAGCTTTCATTAGGCATTGCCATATGAATAAAAGTATAAAAACAGTTTTACTATTGCACAAGCATGTCACTGAGCTGTAGCCGGAGCGGTTGTTATTGAGGTAAGGCGGAGATTTGTCTGCGTCCGGTGACAAGGTCAAAGCTGGTTTCAAATCAGTAGCTTTGCCGTGTTCAGTTGACTTCTCTCCTCCGTCTATTGTGTAACTGATTAAAGTAACCAATTTGTTAGTTTGTGTCTGCTGTGAGTAGAAATGGCTCAGACAAATATCGGAGTGTTCTATTTTTGAGAAATTATTTGCTTGAAGATGAACGCACTACTGACGAACCTAGCACTATTGTTATATTAGACATAACCTCAAATTACTTCAGAGAAGAATCCTTTTGTAAGCGAAATGTGGGACACTTTAGTTCCCATAATAGAACAAATATGGTCAAGAGCTTCTACACCAGTTGTTTCTAGCAAAAGAATTTCACAAATGATAAAATATAAATAAATTCCTGTATTTAGCATGATGAAGTCTCAAAGCAGAACATGTTCAGGTCAGTTTAATTCCAACCTCACAGAATTTAGAGAAGAAACTAAACGTTTATTTGATATTGATGACTTGTATAAAAGAAGAAAAAAATGCCAGTTATGGAATAAAAGATTCTAAACGATCAATGCTGCAACAGAAAATCGTTATAGGTAATAATGATATTACTACCACAAACACTCTGACGAAGAAAGAAGCAAGAAAGAGTAAAAAATTACAGAGAATAGTTAAGTTTAATCATGAACGGGCAAACAATACTAGTGTATCAGAAAAGATTGCTGACGACGATGACAACGCTGAAGAACAAAGGCGTTCTTTACAAAAAGAGGCAAGCCAACCAGATCCATCAAATAGACAAGAAAAGATAAAACTACCAAGTGTCTGCGCGGTTTAAGTTAAAACTTTATACAGAAGGCATCCAAAGCTGAACCAAATAGTATAGGGGACTCGGTTATCGACTTTCCCCGACGTTTTCAAAATTAAAAACAGTTTAATGTTGCAGTGAAATAGAAACAAACATTTTGTAGCTGTAACATGTGTAATCATTAAGGATACAGAAATAAGAAACGCAAAATTGAACATAAAAAATATCTTATATTTATTATACTTTGTAATTAATATTTTTTTAAATTGTAATGCTTATACATGTACTAAAATCATCTTTTGTAACATTATATGAACGAAAAATTCATAAAAATATTTTATTAACGTTATAATCTTTCAATTTTTTTACAAACTTTAAGCGCTTTGCGGCACCTCGAAATATTGTTGTATTGCAATCATAATTTTTTAAAATTCGTTTTGAATCTAAAAGGCAACTTTTCCGCTCTATTACCAACTAAAATCTACGAAAATCTTTTAAAGGCCCTTTTTAAAAACTTCATTTTTTCAAATTTTTTGTAAATTTCAAGCTCTTTGCAGCGTCTCAAGATAATGTAATTTTGCAAGCAAATTTTTAAATATTGTTTTTGAACCTAAAAGGCAACTTTTTCATACTATTACAAAAGTAAAATGTAAGAAAAAATTTTAAAGGCCTTTTTTTATTTTTTTCAATTTTTTTTTACAGATTTCAAATTTTTTGCGGCACCTCAAGATAATGTAACATTGCAGCCAAATTTTTAAATATTGTTTTTTAACCCAAAACGCACAATTTCCGCACTATTATCAAACTAAAATCTAAGTCATTTTTGTTTTACTCTACTGTCCAATCTCTTCAACTTCGAAATTTAATGATAAAACTAATAATACCAACAGAAATTCAACGGTCTTTCCTACCAAGATGGGTGGTATATTCCTCAAAATATGTAATCGTATTATATGGATCATAAATTATTGAACGAATTAGTGCTAGTTCAAATATGTCTCTTTCGATGGCTAAAGGATTTTATCTATTTATATGTCTATTTTAACCATATTTTGCCACAATTTATTTTCCAAAAACAATATTTAACCAACACGAGCACATTAGGCGTGCATAGCAAAAAGTTCTTTCATCCACTTACTGCCATCATAATCACTTATTTTTAATTTGAGTTAGTCAATTATTACTTCAAATTAAATTTAAGAAAATAATTTTCAACAAGTATTTGTATGAAAAGAAATACATATAAAATATGAAAGTAATATCCTTACATTTATTTTCTAAAATGTAAATATAAGAAAAATTTACGATATTTATTTATAAATCATTATGTTTTAGGTAAATTGATTCAATAAATGCCTTGAAGAATTGCGAATTTTAAATTTTTTTTCTAGATCCTATGGTTTATGATTCGTATTTAACAAAATATTCTTGAGACGCTAATATTTTAAAAAAGAGTTACATTCCAATTAACTAAATCAATCACTAAAACTGACTGATTTATGAAAATCTGAATATTACTATTCATTTTTAAACCACTTCATTGACCGGCTCAAAGAAAATACCCAATTAACGCTTATGGTTTCTCTAAAAAGATTGGCTTTAAATTATGAAAATGTTGATTGTTTCAAAACTGTTATATTCTAACTTCATAAATCGGGCAGATTTGATCACAGAAGACAGAAATGTTCATTTATTTATTTAAAAGTTGGAGTGTAAAGAATATTTGGCAGATTGTGATTCTTTGGGACCAAAAGACTACATAAAATTTAGGTTTCATAATTTTTTAAGCATATTTATAAGACCGAAACAAAATAAAATAGTATTATTGGTGTCATTCAAATTCTTTTGACAGTAAAACTAAAAATTTAATTTTATGAGGAATCTAAAAGTTTTCTGTTGAATAATTCTTTGAGATGTTACATAAATTATGAAAATTATTCTGTAGTGCAGACTATTTTCAGAACTCGTTTTTTTTAAAAAAATATGCTTAGTTTAAGAAAAAAATGTTTACATTAAAGTGCAAAGGAATAAATTGCAATTAAAGTTGAATTAATGTTTTAAAACATTTTGCTGAAATTTTTACTATTTTTTTATTTTCTGTGAGCTATTAAAAAAATATTGATTAGCACACAGAAAGGAGTTACAGAGTACAAGTACAGGACGGTGTAATTGAATTATAGGAATATAAAAATGTGAAGCTTTTACATAATATATTTAATTGAAACTTTTAGCGAGCATTAATACTTTCGAAGTGCATCTCGCGGCGATTTTTAATTAAAAAGTAAGCGAAATTTTGCCGTTTTTTTCTTGACGACTTCCGAAAATATTATTGTATAAAAATCATTTTTATATCAAGTTAAAGTTCAAAAAATTATCAATTTAATGATACCAATGTTTTAACTTATAAATGAAATTTCAATTTTTAATGAATTTAAAAATTATATTTTAACCATATTTTTCAACTTATTTCGCGCAAAATAAAATTTCATTTTTAAGCATGCATGGGGAAAAGTCAGCTTTTATCAGTGTGTTGCCATCACGTTGACAGAAATTAAAAAAGAAACATTAAATTAATGTTTAATACTAACTAAACCGATGAAAGCGCAATTTACAGCACGTGTTTGTAAGAAATGAAATAAATATGAAATACATCTTCTATTAAAAAATAAAAACGATATAAATAGTTTTCTGCGACGTTTTAAAATGGCTACGTCATTCATTCTATTCTGTTATATTTAAGGCATACATAGTTTGATATATACAGAATTCTGCTCTAATCAGGGCTAGGCAGCTAATTTCTAAAACTTTATTAATTTTCAATATAAAGTCGCTACAAACCAAACTCAGACACCATAGGAAAATAACTTTCTCTGCCAGGATACATTAATTAAAATGAATTGGAAAAAAACGAGAAATTTTTTTAAAACTGAGTTTATTTTACATCTAAAAACAAATCCAAACAGCGCCAATTCATAAATTATAATTAACAATTTAGTCATAAAAGCAAAATTTGTGAAAAAGAGTCCGTAAGCCAAACTCGGACATCTCACAATTAAGCACCAAATAGTTGCAATCCTGGATAAAAAGTACTACCGCCTTTATGGTTAACGTTATAATTGATCAGGGGAATTTCTCAATTGTGTCATTCTCATTTACTGCAAGTAAATATTAATTTAATTAAAATATTAAGGCAAAGGGGCTAAAGGAGCATTGAGTTAAGAAAACTGATTACTAAGCATACTAAAAGATGGAAAGTATGTGCCAAAAATATCAGATTGCCGACAGAAGTCATTCAAGGTTAATGACATTATAAAACGCTTTAAAACCAATAATCAGGTGGAAAATAAGCCTAAGACAACCCAGAATAAGATTTACAACGAAGCAATTGATCGATATTTAATCAGAAAAGTAAAAGCAAATCCATTTTTTTAGTGTACCAAACCTATCTATTAATGCTAAAAAAAAGAATTAGGAAAAAAATTTAGCCCATCAACAATTAAAAAAAAATGTGCGCCATAAGACACATCTCAGTGGAAACAAGTAATATAATTTTTTTTAAGTCAATTCCTACTTAGATCAACAATTTTTTTTATTATTTTAGTTTCTTTTTATTAATTAATTACAATTAATATTATATATATATATAAAAGAATTACAATATTAAGTGGCAAATTTTTTTTAATTGAATCCTAACTTATTTTCTTATATTATTTATCTATATCTTATAATATTTATGATCGGGTTTCACGTCAATAATCTCAGAACCATTAGGCGACATGACGACGGATTTGGCGATTTTGGTGACCCAATAGAAATTATTGGACAAATTTAATTAATATTTTTAAAAAACTGTATTAACATCAAGTGTCATCCACTACAAGTTTACAAAAATGTATTTGAACTTGAGTTGAATAAAAAGTATTTTATTAACGATTGAAAAATTTGAACACGTATATATTATATATATATATATATATATATATATATATATATATAATAAAGCTCAATGCGTGTGTGTGTGTGTGTTGGCGCTCTACAGGCCAGACCGCTCGACCAACAGCTACGAAATTTGGCACGTGTATACCTTAGAGGTCGGAAATGTACACCTGGGGTCCCTTTTTTTTTTGAAATTTTAATTAGAATTTTAATTATTAATTAAAAACTAACTTTTCCGCCAAAAAAATCTTCCATTTCCTCCACCGCCAACTTTTCCGCCAAAATAATCTTCCATTTTCCCCACCGCCAAATGAGTAAGGCTTCAGTTTTTTTTTCTCCGAACAGTAATGAGGCTAGGGTTAACATTTTTCGGCGGATTATTTCAAACGATTCTGTTCATTTTCTTAATGTTTTATGCATTTAAAATTAAACATTGTTAATGAATCCATGTTTCAGATTCATTCTGAAGTACTTTTGAATTAAAATAACACAGAATAAAGGAAATTAAAAATGTATAATCTGCATAGCGTTACCCCAACTGGCGTAGAAAAACTCACGCATTTGCGTTACCGTAACTGGCGAAGAAAATTCACGCATGCGCATTGTGTTCTGATTGTTATCATGACAACCATTATCAACGGATGATTTAAATTATTTTTAGGTTAGTTGCATGCTTTTGTAAGTAAATTGTATTTATGTTATATATATTTTTTTGTATATGCTTATAGTTTTAAGTACATCGTTTTTAAGTAGTTTTTTTAAACCTGTTTTAGACCGATTATTTTAAACGATTCATTTTATTTTCTTAGTGTTTGATGCATTTAAAATTAAACATTGTTAATTAATCGATCTGTTCATGATGAATCTCAGAAAATTTTGTTGACAAATTCTTGAGATATTACATAATTTAAGAAAGATATTCTTTAGTGGCCATAAAGTTTAAATGCTCAGTGACTTATCAGTAATCATATTTTTTAAAAAAAGGCTTTGTTTCAGTAAAAAATATTATATTAATTGCAGATTAATCATTTACACTTTAATTTAAAGCATAAATTCTATGAGGGGTAACAGAAAATTAGAGAGATACATATCACGTTATGACTGAAGACCTTTATAATATTATGAGTGAATTATATGACTATCAAAATTTGAAGTTTTAAAATATTTTTCTGAAGAATCTATTAGAGTTGGAATTGCATAAAATATTTAATTATTAAAATTTTAACGAACATTAAGATTGGCGAACCGGCTGGTTGCCAAAGGCGGCAAGTATATTATATTATATTATATTATATTATATATATATATATATATATATATATATATATATATATATACACAGGGGGAGTGTGAACTAATAGTAAAAAAATCCAGACATTAAATTGAAAAAATCCAGACAAAAAAAACCTAACATAAGTAATCGAAATCTAACACTTAAATTTACAAAATAAGGACTTAAATTCGTAAGGAACGTGAAAACAGATTTTTTTTATTATAAAAATAACTTATTTACTGGTGAAAGCAAATTCGACATTTTTGGATTGAATGGCAAACCTTACGTCTTAATTAAACGAGGAATTTCTCAAAAAAATTGAAAGCAACTGTGAAGCATGTTGGTGGATCGGTAGTGGTCTGGGGCTCAATTTCAGCTACTGGCCCAGGAACCTTGCATTTTATTGAAGGGAGATTGGTTTAGAATATATACTTAGACATTTAAAAGAAAAATTTACAACAATGTGTGCGGAAACTTTCTCTTGGCAACAAGTGGTGATTTTATCAGAATAATGATCCCCGAAACAAAATTTATCGAACGCCTTCCTGAATTCTATATAATTGTCCTTATGTCATGAATACTCCACCCCAAAGCTTCGATATAAATTCCATCGAAAATTTATTGGAATACCTTTAGAAAAAAAGTCCGGGAACGCGTGATTTTAGACCTCTCCGTCCACAGTTTTGATAAAAAAATACGCCCATTCAGGGTTTGAACGAACTTTCACCAAGACTGATTGCCTAAAAAATTTCATCGTTGATTGTTCTAAAATAATGATAATAAAAATTCTATAACTCGATAAGACAATCTCAGAAAATTGAAACGTTAGACTACCAAGATCATTTTACTGAATAGGATTTAGAGGAACGAAGAACTGTACAAAATTTGGACATCATAATTATTTTCAGAAATACATTTATAGATTGAAGATAAACTGAATTTTAAATTGAATCAGAATTTCTTTTTTGAATAATTCTTGGAAATATTGCATACATTTTTTTAAAAAATATTCTGTGGTACACTTAAGATTATAGCGTTCAAAGATTAGATTTTCTTTTATTATGTTTAAAAAAAATACGTTTCAATTCATGAAAAAAGTATGTATGTATTGAGGTTTTATCTCTTCCATTTTAAATTTAAATCTTGCGTAAGTTAACAGAAAATTAGAGAGATAATATATAGTACAATGTTCTAAATATCGTAAGACTTCTATAATAGTACGAGTTCTATTCATATAACTTTGAAGCTTAAAAGTATTTTACTAAAGAAGCTTATTAAGAGACAACGGCACATAAATATTTGAAAATTTCAGAAGCATTACTTTTCGCGAACCAGCTGTTCGTTAAAAGGTGACTAATGTATTTGTAACTGCCAATTTTTATAAAAAATTATTTATTTATAAAAGTAAAAATTAAAAAGTTATTTATGATAGGTAAAACAATAAAGCCTAAAAAATTTTACACTTAATATAGGACAATTTATTCTGTATGATAATCAAATTTTTTTCCCACATTTATCAGTATGCGAGTTATACAAGAACTCGTCGTAGAACAACAATTGAAAAGTGAAAATAAAAAAAAAAAATAAAAAATTTAGAATTATGAAAATTCTTTACCTTGGAATTTTTTCAGCTCATTCGTAGACGAAGAAAATTTGTCCAATGATACAGCAGGACGAAAGTTAAGGTTTAATGTGGTATCAACAGGAAATTAAGGCAGTCAGATATTTTCCACCATGATGAAACATCTGTGCACTGAGAACACTTTTCAGAGGAATTCTTGGTTAACTTAGGTGTTCTTAGTCTTGAGTCAGCCTCCAGCTTCCAACATACAACCCTCCGTAGTTTCATATTTTAGAATTGAAAAGGAAGAATTAGTAACATATTATCATTCACCTGCACCAATATTTGTTATATAAGATAAAAAAGTTTAATAATTCAAAAATATATAACATCTTAAAGCTTTTGTATGACTCATCAGTTATCAGTTCTTTGGAGTGACTGAAAATAATTGCAGTCTTGCAGTCAATAATTGCATGTTTTTCTTTCCTTTATTGGTATTTTGAGGCGAGTTTAGCACAAGTATACATTCGTGAAATATTTTGGGAACAAATAGTTGAAATTGGCATTACAGATATGCAAATAATAATAATGCTTATAATACTCGTGATTTTTATACATTCAATTTATTTCTTATATTAAAAAAATGTCCAGGATTTCAAAAATCAAATTATAATAACAAATAATGAAAGAAATAAGCATAACGAAGCTCACCATCTCCAAAAGGGCAGCTAAGTTAAATGAAACTTTCGAAAGTGTCCAGACAAATAAATAGCTATTATAAATCATATATTAATATATCTATAAATATATGGCCCTGTTGTTTATATTTACTAAAAAAAGTTGCATTTGCTTCCACATAGATTTCTAAAATACTAATAAATCCACTAGTGACCACCAGGTGTCTTGTTTGATACTGCTGTGCAGTATACTGCGTCTTCCGTCTTTTGGACATTGTGATTCTTTTATGCTTATGTGTGTTATTGCTTTCTGCACGTACTTTTGAACTTAGTCTCCTGAACCCAGAATTGGTTTGCTAACTGTTTAGTTTAAATATTCCATTTTAGTCAAATGAACTATAAAATATACGAACCCTTATTTATCGCCCATGTTTTGTCAATGGTTGGGTTGACGGATGGCCTAGCCCCGGCAGGGGATTATCCATGGTAAGGAGAGACTTCACAGAGCTTTATTGTCACTATTTTGCCGTGGCCGTCTTCGATGAGATTTGGAGATGGCGAATGTCATTGCGATTGTCTGATAGAAGTGTGAGGGTGCGGGGGTACGCTGCCGTTGGGCTTAATGAGTTTTTACTGCTTGTGAGCTAGAATTGGCTATTGAGATATAGTTTCAGTTTGAAATAATAAAAGTTAGGAAGAAAAAACTAGAGCGGTCAGATAAATTAAAGTAGTATATTACGGGGTCTTCTAGAGTTTGCAGTTGGTTTATATTTAGGGATTTTAACTATTGCTTCATTCTTATCCATGTTTTTAAAGAAGTTAGTAGCTAGTTTTTTAATGAATTTTTTAAGAAGGGGATAGTCTAGGCATCGGTACATATTTGTATTGGGCATGAAGTATTTCATATTGCAGAAATTTCTAATTAAGTTATTTTGCTGGCGTTCAATAAGTCTAAAATTAGCCTTGGCAGCATATCCCTACACAGGGCATCCATAAGTTAATACTGGACTTAAGTAGGCAGTGTATTTTGTCTACTCATTTTGGAGTTTCGAGAAATTAATGGATAAAATTTACGAGTTAGGTCTCGAAACTTTTTAGCTGTGTAAATAAAGTGGGGTTTCCAACTTAATTTCCTATCTAGGATAACGCCTAAATATTTGCATTCATTAGACCACGGGGCAATTTGATTTTTAATTTTGACTGAGGGTGGGGGATTCTTTTTACAGTTACTTTTATTAAAAACTATAGCTTCAGTTTTATTAGCATTTATTTCAATTTCCCATTCAACGAACCAGTCCTCAAAAGATTTAATATGTCTGTTTAAAGCTATGGTGATGAAATTTGGATTTTTGTTTCTACCTAGTATTGCAGTGTTATCGGCGTACATACACAGCATAGTGTTAAATTGCTTGGGGATATCATTAATAAACAAGGAAAATAAAATTGGCCCTATATTAGACTCTTCAGGTACACCTGCAAGAATAGGTATTACATAAAAAAATCCATTGTTTATTTTGATTTTGAAGGATCTATCACTAAGGTAAGAAATTATAATTTTGATAAGGTGTGGGGGTATGTTGTAATTATTTAGCTTGTAAATAAGGCCATCTTGCCACACTCTGTCAGAAGCTTTCTGAATGTCAAGGAAAAATGCTGCCGTTTTTTGTTTATTTTCAAAACCTTCCTCAATGAATTCTACTGCTCTAATTAATTGGTGGGTTGTAGATAGGTTACGACGAAATCCAAATTGTTCAGGAGTTAGTATATTATGTTCTTCTAGGTAATTATTTAATCTATTGAGAATTATCTGTTCAGCAATTTTGCTGACAGAGGGGATATGAGTCTATAACTGCAGGGATCAGTTGGGTCTTTTCCAGGTTTCAATATGGGGATAACTGCAGCTGTTTTCCATAACATGGGAAAATGTCCTAATTTGAGAATACAATGAATTATATTAAAAATTTTAAGTAATTGTCCGGAAGTGGTTTAACATTTTGTTGTTAATATTGTCAAGGCCAGGGGAGTTTTTGAAATTAAGTTTTTTTTAATATGATCTTTTAATTCATCAGTTGAGGGAGGGGGTTTATCAATAAATTTTTGTAGCAGTGAGTCGAGAAAACTTTTGACTATATTATTTACATTATGTTGTGTGGTGATTCGCTCAATTCATTAAGTTTAAATTGTTTTTCAAAGCTAGCCGCCAAGCAGTTTGCTTTTTCTTTATCAGTTATTGCAATACTAGCAGGGCCTTTAAGGGCCGGAATTTTTTGTATTTTACGTTTAAAAGTTTTGACAAGTTTCCAAATTGATCCGTCATCTGTGTTTATAAATTCATTGTTTTGGGTTTTATTGTTAAGTTTTTAAATTTCCTTATTAAGTTGGTTCATTAGTCTCTTGAAGACTGGGTCTCTGATTTTTTAAAAAATTTTCCTGCCAAAGTTTCTATCCCTAATAAGGTCTCTAATTTTGGGGTGAATTAAATTTTGACTATTTATAATGGGGCTTGACGGTAGATTTTTTTTTGTTAATAATTTGCGATTCGAAGATGTTAACAAAATAATCAAGTTTATCTGGGTTTGTAAATTCATCGATGTTTGGGGTTTTTGATTGACTGATGCTTAATTTAAAATTATTCCAGTTTGTTTAGTAAGATTATTGGGCAGGGAATATTTAATGAAAAAAATTTAGTAAGATGGGATTATGATCAGAGCTAAGTTCAGGTAAGTAGTGAATTTCATAGGGGTACAGGAAGTCTTTAAGGTGAGGTTTATTGTATTGGCTGACTGGGGTCCAAATCTAGTGTGTGTGTGGGGGGGGGTGCTATAATGTCTAATCCGGCCTGAAGGGCGAATGATTTTAGGGAATTACCTTTTGGGCAGTTATGCTTACAATCCCAACTAACGTGGTGAGCTTGAAAGTCTCCGCAAATTATTTGATTAGGTCCTGTTTGCATCAGGTTTTCAATGGCGAAAATAAAATTTTAATTATCTGCACTAGGGGGGATATAAATAGAGATTAGGGTTATTGGATCTTGATTTTTGAAATTTAATTTTACCACGCTTGCTTCTGCATGTTGTAGTAAAGGTGGGGGGACCTACCTCACTACCTCACTGTGAGGTAAATCGTTTCTAATTAAAATTGCAGTACCGCCGCCAGCCTGGTTAGCTCTGTAACTGTAATATGAGAAACAGTTTGCCAGGAAAATTTTTCTTTGTGGCCTAAGGTGGGTTTCTTGCAGTAGGATTACATCGGGGTTATACTTATTTACAAAATGACGAAGGTCAATTATTTTATTGTTAATGCCATTTGCATTCCAGTAGACTATGCGAAGGCTATTGCAGGAGAAAACTAGTTAATGACAGGTTGACTTGGGTTATCGAATGCCTTCATGAGTATGTCCAGTTTTTCCATAACAGTGTTTGCGGTTTTTAGTTTTTTAAGCTGTGAGAAGAGTAAAGGGTACTCGGTCGTTACCTTTTTAAGTTCTTTCATTACTTCTATAATGTCAGCGAAATCATTGCCTTCTAAATGTTTTGACATTGACTGTAAGCTCTTCAATAAATAATGGTTCTCTCCCCGGCAACCTTCAAGGTCTTACACTCTTTCGGGTAGGCTGGTCGTTGGGTAGACCAAGACCAGGTGCCTATTGTCACATCCTAGATATTCAACACTCCCAATAATTTATGGCTGTAGAAATTTTCAATTTTTCAGTAATTCCTTTTCCCTTTGGCATATCAAATTCATTAGTAGATAGGATACCCAAATAAAGATTATAATTTTCTATGGGAATAAAAAGCTGGAACACTGTCTAGTACACGTAAAAAATATGATGCATTTTGTGTTTATCTTCATTGAGAGCGCATTTGGACTCTTTCCTTTTGATTGACTGGCCCCAAAATTTTACCAACATTTACAATTTTGACTAAGTTCATAAAAAAACAAAATTACTCTCGTATGTTTTTGAATTATTACATCCACACATCCACAAATACACAGATCGACAGACTACCAATCCTAGACGGATTTGATCCAAAACTGGATTAGTATTTAAACTCTCTTGATAGAACTTAGATATCTAATTTCATTCACTTAGCTCGATGAAGTTTTGAGTGATTTTGTTCACAGACAAATAACATTCCAAAAATGATATATTAGGCCACAAGGAAGTCAAAATAAAACGTGGAGATGCATCAAAAACTCGGGATAGTTTAAAATAATGTAGTGAATAGCTTATAAGCCAGTTAACAGCTACGCTACACGAGCAGTTGTTTTTGTATTGCGGTTATGTTACTGGGCTGCGAACCACAAGGTCCCAGGTTCTATCCCCGCTTATACCAACTCGCCACAATAACATTACTTTTTCTATACTTAGTATAACAAAAATATTATGCTTTTTTACTATACATTATAAAAACTAATTATAAATAGAAAGGAAAGAATTTCCAATTTGATATTTGCTAGCAGTCATGTGTCTACTATTAATTTATTTGTAATGTCATTTAAAAACAAACGCAAACTATAAAAGAAATATTGAAATATGAATTTTTTTCATAAATATGATAACTTATAGCAAATTAGTGATGCCAAATAAAAAGAACAAAAACCTACGTACTCGAATTTCTGCGTACTTCTAAATCTGAGTAGAAATACTTATGAAAATTAGGCGCTTTAAATTCCTCGAATTATGTTATCAATTCGAATCTGCACAATGTATTCGCATCCACTATTTGTAGAAGAAAATTACCCATTCTATATTTATTGAGTAATTAAATCACCTAATCATCATTCATCATCATTTAATCACCTAATCATCACCATTTAATTAATCACCTAATTAAAGTTTGCGAGCAATGCTTCCATTGAATTGGTTTATAAAACCATTTTCTTTGAATCTTTTAATAGAATAAAATTCTCATTCTTTCATTGTTCGCCGGTATCATCAAATAATGACAACTTCGAATTCTTTCTTACTGGCATTTAGAAAAAATTCGCAATCCCACACATTTTTTATACTAATTATTTTAACTTAGATTATATACTCGTAACAGGGCCGAATTCAAATGTGTAGGAGCCCTTAGACAATGCAAGTTTCCTTCCAAAGAACCAAAATCAGATTTTATTTTATTATTGATTTTAAATTTAATATAAACAGCCATTAAACTTTGCATTTATGTATTTATTTGACCTCCTAATTAGATGATACATATTTGAGATATTGTTATTTAAATCTCCATAATAAAGAAGGACACTTGAGATATTGAGACAATAAGCGATTTTGGCGTTTTAAATGACGTAACACATTGATTTATTTACTAAAAATTCAATCATTCGATGTACATATCAGAAATTATAGCCTACAAGTTTAACCATTATAGCCTACAAGTTTAACAAATTTGACTAAACGAAATAAATTATTTAACTTCAGAACTCATTTTTAAAATAATGAGATTCAATTAACAGCGTATAAAAAATGTAGAAATAATTTTAAATAAAATAGTGAAATAATTAAATATTTGAAAATTTATATATTATACAACAAAATATATTCTGTTGTATGTAAGTGAACCAAATACGGAAAAAACTAAATTCGCACAAGTCTGTAAATGATTTTTGGGGGGGAGGGGGGCAGATTCTCAAAAGATGATGAACGATTATGAGAGTGATGCGCGATTCTCATAAAATAAATTACGGTACACAATTAGAATACTCTGAAAATACCAAAGAAAAAATCTGAGGTTTTCAGCCTCCCGAAAGTCGGGGGGGGGGGCTCTTAAGCAGTAGTTTACCATTTTGATAATCCAGTTCCGATTTGTCCGCATTTTTTTTCCCATGAACTTTCATCTGATATTTCTACGTTACGATTGATGCGTGGATGTGGTGATTTGAATAACGATTACGCATCATTAGGAATTTTGCAAATTATAATTGATTATTCAAAACATTATGAAAATTCATTATATTCTGTCTAACAAGGGTAACAGCAAAAATATTCTCTTACATTAAATAACACTAGTAGAAAATGACGGATTTATGGATAGGATTATAGATATTTTAATTAAAAATAAATTAAGTAGAAAATTAAAAAGTTGAAGGTAACAGTAACGGCGTTCTCACAACATAAAAACTCTCTCAACATTATGACTTAATTTTATAGCCATATATTTCTTAAAGAAAATGACACTTTCAACTCACACATTTGGCCTTGATGAAATATTAGTCAATCAAATTCATTAATAAATATACTTTTATTTACCTATTGAACTACTTCCATTATTGTTATTGGCTAAATAAAATAGTTTTCATTTAAAACATTAAATCAGGCTTCTCAGAACTTATCACAAGTCTTATTGTTTTAACCCGAAAATTTAGTCCCAATAACAAATGCGAAAAATTAAAAATGCAAAAACATTAATTAACAACTTAAAAAGTAACTCAGTTTAAATAAAGTTCATCCGTTAATTTTAATGAAATATTTTAAGCCAGAGCAGTTTTCTTGATTTTTATTGTAAACGGAAAGGATATAGAAAGGAAAGCACTATGAGAATGTTTAATGAAAGTAGGGCACGATGGATTAAAGAAAATATAATCAAACTTACCGAGAAAATGCTCCTTGAACATTTTCATCATTACAGTATCAATTTTTTTCATCTAAGGTAGCTTTGAAACAAGGAACTAAGCTAAATGATAGTTGGTTTCCTATTAAAAAACCTACCTTCTAAATTTATGAATCATACATTATATAGTAGACTCTTCTACAACGAAGTTAAGAAGTTTCATTACAAGGAATCGCCCTGTTAGACAAATTCATTTACAAAAAGAGTACCAAGTTGCTCATAACGTGTAGTCATTAATACGCGGTTTGTTAATCTCGTTGTAGGAGAGTCTACTGTATATTATTGACAAAATCTTGTAATCACAATTCAAATGTTTATAATAAAATTATATTCTAAATATACATATGCAAGCGATGAATTTTTAACACAGTTACCGAACTGTACATGTAGAATGCTGAGAGGTTCCACCCCTTTGATCAGCGTCTCGATTCGACTTCTGGCTCCGCCTCATCACCATCGTTCTTCGAGCGTTTCGAGGGATTCACCCGACACGACATTCCTTGCGACCGGGAACGAATCCCACAATGTTCGGCAAGCCACAGTTTCTGTTCGTGCATCCCCGCTTATCAAATGAAATGTGATGAATGTTTATTGCGTACAAATGGATTGTATTTGAACGATATTTTTTTTAGGGTAACGGTCAGTGCCGTAGAGAGAAAGGAAGGATTACTGCCCGGTTGTATCTGCATGGTGCATTTGTTTAAAAAAGCGTCGTGAAGACAATTTATAGTCAGTGGCAAGAGCTGAGAATTAAAAATAATAAATGAATAAAATTATTCTAAACATTTCGCAAGAAGAAAAAAATAAAACGAATAAAGTAAAGTACTGACGTCGTTCTTGTGTTTGTAAACGTGAACAGTAAATGATAGTCTTCTTCATTTAAATTTAGTTAAACTGGATTAATTATACAGACGTCACTAATGTGATTTGCTTACGTGTTGCGATCCCCAACTTTTTAGCTTTTATTACTTCATCCCTTTTAGTCTTCAATTATGAAAGCAGTTAATGAATCATTTAAGGCTTAATACATTAGTCTTAAAAGGGTCAATGGTGATTGACGTTTAATTATTTCAATAGTTGTCCTTGTTGGTCATTAGTTTAATATTTTTCGTCTCTTTGTATTTCATAATATTGCGTGACTGATGTGGCGTTTCTACATACTGCTGAGATTTCGACTGATAATATTATTTGATAGATATATTATCATTTATAGCGAAATTATCCCTTTAGCATCATGAAGTGCAATAATAGAAAAATTGTACAAAAATATTAAAATGCTAATTGTGCTTATATATCCCCACATTTCAGCCTGAAAACCAATATCCATTTTTTACAACTAATTCATATAAAATTCCATTATTATACTTTCTATGCACTCCTGTTGAGTGAAATTAAATGTTCTAAATTTCAATTAAATGGTTCAGTATATGATTCTATTATATTTTAAATATATCAAATTTAAATAGGGTTATTGCGATTCCGTTGTCTGCATGAGACATAACCGAATGTTCAATCCAGAATAGAGAGACCCGGATGAAGTGTGATGTAGTTTCGACAAATTATAAATATTGTTATTTCTTATAACCAGGTCCCTCTCGGGCTTTCAAAAACACAAATGGAAAGCTATAAATGGAAAACTAGTCATTGCATACAAATTTCAGTGATCTTGTAACGAAGCCAATAACGTACTCGTATTATATTTTGTAATACTCATCAAATATAGTAAATTTTTCTACATAATATTTCGCACAAAAAGCATCACTAATCCTTCACTGATCTGATATATTTCAGATTACTGAAAAACGTTTATAGATAACCAACTTAATGACTATAAAACTATTAGTGATGGATTTTGCAATTCTGCAAGATGGACAGAGGAGAGGATACTATATGTGCCGGATATTTACCGGAGCGTAATGAGATGTGACTTTTCACTGCACTGAGAACTTGAGTTGCCACTGACTATAGTATATTTACTATTGCGTCAGAGACACGACTATGTTTCAAACTTTATTCATTAAGGATGTTCATTAAATAAATGGCATGTATCGACGAGTTTTGCTGTATAACAGTTCTTTTTTCCCTTTCTTTTTTAATGGTTTTATAAATTCTGAATAATAATAAGGCAAAGGTTCGAATTATACTCAAAAATATGATCTATTTAATTAGTATGATAATCGTTTCGGCCCTAAATCTTGGGACATTTTTCGTAATATGCTCAAGAAATGTGTAACGGCAGTTGACATTAAGCGAGAGCATATTATTCCCTGCCTGGTAATGATTGAACATTCATGGTGAACTGTGCGGATCATTCCGCTCATTACATTAATTGAGCCAAGGCAAATATGAAAAGGGAAGAAGCAAAAAGATAATAATAGTCGACTCTCTACGCCACTGACAACTACACAAACCAATTCTGAAATTATTTAACAGATGATTATGGCTTGCTTTAGTGCTTGATAAATTCACATTGATTTAACAAAAGATAACAATGATATTCCCAGGCGTGGCGATGTTAGGAATTCAGCTCCAATCGAGGCTACTTTGACAAGACGCTAAAGTATTATTTTCATTCATTTGCTAAATTGTTGCGGAGAATTCCGCTTGAGCTTTGGGCCTACATTGAAAATGTGTCGCCACACCAGAGATAACAATACAAGGCATCAATAAATAAAATATTGCAATAAAATCTATTATGAGAAGTAAATAGGATTTAAGCAGCAAAATTCCTCTTCAGAATATTAAGCATAAGTTTATCACTTGGGTATACCTATGATTTTAGAATTTTGTTTCATTTCACAAATTCGAAAAGAAGCCAATGGGTACTTTGAGTTTAGTTTGGTTTACATATATTAACGTCTCGTTTTAAAGCAACACTAGGGCTATTATGGGACGTACCTCATCATTTTAAATCAAGGCGAGATGATGAGGTTTACACTTGATCTGGCACCCCACATCTAGAAATTTCCAAACCAGCGGGAGAACTATTGTCCCCGATGGATTTAACGTGCACCAAACTCAGTTATATGACTGCACTTAGGTGTAATCGGGTCTCGAACCTGGAACCCTTTAGTCCCGAAAACAAGATCTTACCACGAGGCCACTGCGGCCTATGGATATTTTGAATATGGCGAAACATCATTCATAAATATTTAATTTAATTTGATTTGATTTTAGACCAAGCTTCTTTTTAACTGACCTGAAGTGAAAAGAAAAAAAATCATATTTAACTTTCTATTTTAAGATGTTGCTAGCATGTATTATTTTTTTTAAATCAGGATTTCTTTTTAAAATAAACAGGCATCAGTATTCCTAGTGATAGACTAATAAAAAACGAATTAAATACCTTATTTAATTGTTGCTCCACAGAACTAATGTTTGCGTTTTTTAGTGTAATCAGATATTGGAAGGTCAGATATCCAAGAAGTGAAAATTGAACTAATGTTACAGAACTATGAAACGGGTTTTTTTTTTGTATCAATATAATAAATTTATAACCATTAATCATTTTATGTAAACTTTCTAAATCTTTATACAGAAAAAATTTATTCAACCTTTTCTTTACAGCTTATTATTGAGAGATATTATTCTTAGCGTATGATCCTGCATTACTTAGAAATTTATGCTTCTTCAACTTATCATTTCCGTTCGGAATTAAAATCTATAAATCAATTGCCCGTTGGATTGTTTTATTACCTTTTTCTACCGTACATCCCAAAGTATGACGAAGGAAACCGAAAACGTATAATATTAAGATCAAGATTAATATTAAAAGGTTAGAAACAGTTTCTGTTTCTATGTAAAATTTAAGCTTTAAAAGAATTTTCGAAATTTTTATCTCCAGATTATTTTTGAGATCAGAAGGATAAGATAAAGTGATTTCTAAAAAAGATCATGTATGGGATATCTGAATAACGAGATATTAAAAATATCTCTTTATTCAAAAATAACCATGGTACCCACTATCACAATGTCAATTACACTAACATACAATACAAAATTATTTTGATTTATATTTAACATTCTGTGCTGGTTTTTACCACAGAAATTTTAAATTGTTTCTTAGTATACGATTAATATATACGGGAAAAAAAATTTAAACTGTAAATGTCATACGTATTTTAATAGGGAAATAAAAGTATGATTATTATTATGAGGATATTTTATTATAATGAGGAAAATTATTCCTAATTTGAGAGTGCTGGTTAAATTTTCAACGAAACTTAACATTTCAGGAGTTTATTATCAGAAAAATTATTTAATTCATACGCGTCGGGTACAGTTACATGAAAATTTAATATTAAATCTCAGATTAATTAAAAACCCATTTTAAGAGTGGTAAAATATCTTAATGGATTCGACTGACTAGGAAACAAATCAACTGCACCTGAAACGCTAGTTAATTTTCCCTCGAAGCATGTTAAATGTACAGCTCAATTTTCCAGTATTTTCATACGTCCAAATCCGAAGCGGCGATTTGTGAAAAGTTAATTTCACAGTAAAAGTTCCTTTTGTTTTTCGATGGGATATAGATGGAGAAAAGAGAAGAACGAACAGTCAGTAAAATCCGCAAAAGACGAACTTTCAAGCACGCAATTCAGTAAATAACTGTAAAACTCAGATGTTAAATAAGAAACAGTCAAAACGTAAAATAATTCATTATGAGGGCACTAACAAATTTTAAAAGTAAAAAAAAAAAAAAAAATACATCTAATCCTTCAAAATTACTTTATTAACATGCATCTGGCTCATATGTAAGACGGATATTTAGGGAAACGGTTTTTTGAGCTCATGATTTTAATGACAACGCTAAAGCGAGAGCAAAATATTGAAAAAATATTTTATTTCTGTAAAAATGAAATTTTTTATTTTCCTTAACCATTCAGAAAATCATAAATGCTATTTAATTTTCAGTCATTTTATCACAAATCGATGATCAGAATTATTTCTTTGAGATAATTCTAATTAAATTACATATTCTATGAGACGGTTCTCCACAACCTAGAAATAGAGGAGTTTCCTTTATTTTAAATTACTGTAAAACGTATAAATATAAAAATATACATTACGGAAAACATTAACAATGGAGCAAATATTTGAAAATAACAAAACAAAGTTTTGATAGAAGGCAATTATTTCCTAAGCACTGCAAAATGAATATTCCTTTTGGAATTCTACGCATATGGTAAATGAATAATTGAAGTACCTGAAAAATGTCATCTGACCTCTAAAATGGATCCTATTCCGAGCTAATATAAACTATCAAACACAGAAAATCTACAAACAATTTTTTTTTTTTTTGTAAACAGGCATTTTGTACTAATATCAATGTGAAAAAATAGCGACAAAGTCTAAATCGACCAAGAAAACGAGAAAAAAATCGATTGTATTTGAAAACATGAGCTCGAAAGCAGTTGTTAATAGAATACGAGAACCATTACCTGTTCTACCATTGTGAATCAAAAAGTATTCACATATATTGAATCTAAATCATGAATGGATGCATTTATAAACAATACAGAACAGCCTTTGAGAAACAGAATTTCTTACCATATGTGGGAATAAAAAATTTTTTTGACTATTAGCAATGACGCGGACTTCAGATTGCTTCATTCGTAACCAAACAAATATTAAATAAGATATAACTACCTCAAGAGAAAGTATTTGAATAACTAAAAAAGTTACCCAAGTTCATAAGATGAGAAATGTTTTTGGAAAGCATACCCCATACCATTTTCAAAAGAAATTTCAATTTTGAGTTAGCAAGTCACTTGAAAAAAAATTCTTCAATTTGATTTACATGCTAAATAAATGTTTCTTCTATATTCCGTTAAGTGACAATGATCTAGCTGAATTTTAGTTGGTTGAAAGAAGAATGACAGAAACAATTTGTCATTGATGAAATTCTCTAGATAAATGCAGGACTTCAAACGTGTAAACATTGAACATGGAAATATGAAGCAAGAAACTTTCTCTAACATACATTCAATGTCTTATTTATTTTCCAAAATTATAGAAAAACAACAGTTTTCTCAAAAAGGCACAAACAGGAATGTTTAAATCTTTACTTTTGTAGTGCTGGTAACCTAAAACCACATTTGATCAAGCACTCAGGAATAATCTTCGGTTATCTTCGCTCTCAAGCCGAATCATTCATCCAAATATCGGAATTGTTTTTGTTTCATCTTCCAAAATAAATTGCCACTTCCTCGCATTTCTCTATAGATGAAATACTAAACTAAACCATGAACATAAGTTCAAATGCTTCATTTCAGATCTTCAGATTTTAATAAGAATTCAAAATGAAAAAAATAATAATAATTGAATATCATTTAAAGCTCGTGGAAACTATTTTTGTTATTCTATTTTTTAAAATATTTAGAAAATAAGATACTTTGCATAGCTCTTGCCAAGCAGTGGAATTTCAAAAGTGATATTCAAATCAGAATTTTAATTTTATTTTAAATATAAACAGAAGTTCAAATAGAATCACGAGGTCGTTTCATATTTTGTAAAATAAGTCTTTTTTGTGGCTTTTAACACCATTTTATTTTCCTAAAATATGCAAATTTTAATTTTGAATGAAGGAGAATGAGTTATTTGAGGAAAATTTCTTCGAAATGAATGAAAAGCCGTGGAAAACAAAAATTAGGTAAATATCTTTATTATTTTTGCGTACAATTCGTAACTTTGATATGTGTCTCGTATTTCCATACTTTGATCAAATATTCTCACAGAAACGAAAAATTATGGATTATAGTTGTTTTTAAAAATTTCAATAAGTAAAATATTTTTATCTTGCTGGATATGATGCAATTTTTTTTTATATTCATAACTTGCACAGCATTGCTTAGTTCTGCATTTTTATATAACATGAGCTTACCTCTCAATTTTGAATAATTTAGCAATAAATTAATGGAAATTAGATTTTGAATCCGATATACCCAAGTCTTTCTTTGAGGTGTTTTAATTAAGAAATCATTCATTTTTAACCTAAAAAATCATTAAAATAAATTTTCTAAATTATTTCCCCTGCGTTTCTTACTCGTTTTCACTCAATAGCAGAACTGGGATTGAACAAAAAAAAATTTTAGAATTATAATGTTCGCGTGGGAAAATTTTCGTATATATTTGCAAGAATTTTATTTATACAATAATATCTTTAAAAATATTTATCATTGATCAACTTTTATCGCCTTCAATATTTTCGAATTGTTCGAGAAAACATACTAGCAGCCTCATATGTGGTGCAGTGCATTTCAAAAATTATTTCAAACCATATGATGGGGAGCAAGTCCTCGTATTGTTAGCATGCCAAGTAGATAGAAGTTAGGACAGCAAAATAAAGTTCTACGAAATACTTTTACCTATATGAAGAGAAACTGCTTCCCCCGTGCTTTCTTTATTATTGATCGATTTAAAAATTATGAGCAAAAAAAAATTAACGGTTAAATTTATACGTTAAAACACTTCAATATATGAATTGTGGAACTGCAATACATCGAATCATTCGGATTGACGCATTTTAAATTCAAAAGTTACATTCACGGCTTTATTGTTGTCTGCTCGATTCAAATTTCGGGTATGAGAGAATATGGGTTATAATAGATATAAACTGTTCTATCACAAGTTTTATATTTACGATTCTGTAAAATTTTTAAACACTATTTTTCCTGTAAATTTCTGCAAATTATCAATGATTTAATAACTGAAATTCCATTTCTAAAATTCATGAGATGAAAATGATTTTAGAACAAGAAACCAACTTGTAGTTTTTAAGTATATTGTAGATCTAAAAAAATTTACTTTTTTCGTTAAGTTCATACAAGGCAGCAACAGAAAAAAACTTTTAAAAATATATATGAATTACTTTGCTAAATTTACGTACTATTAATGTTGAATATTGAACACTCGTAATCTGTAGAAAGGATAATATGAAATAGTTTAGAATTTTCGAAGAATTTTAAGATAAAAAGAATACTAAAAATAGCCTTATTTTGAAAGTATCATTCTCTTAAAAAATTTCCGCACAATTATAGGCAGACTCGTGCATATTTAGGCCTAATAATTAACGTTTCGCTGAAACATCCCCCCAAAAATATATCTTCGTTGTATTTACCCAATTTTTTTCCTTATGTCCAACTTCGATACTACAAGTTTAGCACAATTACATGTTTTAAAATATCTTCCTATTCTAATTTAAGCATTTTATATTATAAATGGAGTCGCAAATGCTTTAAGCAACTAAAAGAGCATCCATTTCGACTAATGAAAAACTATTTATTAATTTAAATTTGTGAGCACCATTTAAGTGCGAAACTATCATTTAGTTCCTGCAACGAAGTCGAATAAAAAAAACCAAATCGTCTGCCAATGAATAATTAAATCATCAACTGCAATTCAGTTGTGGTCCAATTAAAATAAAAAACATTCCGAACAATAAAGATTATCAATTAAATATTTTTATTGCGAGTAATCTGAAGAAAATTGTTTGAATCAGAACAACATTTTTTTTTAATTAGGCACTGTATTATATTGCAAAAGATTTGTATGCGATCAAAATACAAAAACAAATTTAACTGGCTTCAGCTTTCATGCGATAAAACATTGTTAGGTATATAACATAATGCACAATAAGTAGTGGATTAAATTGACAATAGAATATCCAAATTCTGAAATTATTCCATGGGCTAATCAGGAAAATACTAAAATAAAATTCTCAATTTCGCAAATCTTGGCAACTTAATCAATATAGTCATGTACAAGAATAGTATGGAAGTCAATGCTTTAGTAATCTAAGATGTAAACTTTCAACTATGCAAATACGGTAAAAACCACCTCTCGACAGTTCAATTACAAAAATTCATATCACTTATCCGGTTGTGTATTCAACTACAGACAGGTAATTTATATTATTAAAAAAAACTTTTTTTAAACCTTTAAAGGAATTTTCAAGGTTTTTTTTTATTTATTTTTTATTTATTTTGAAGATTATTAAGAAGTTTCAAGTCAATTGTTTGTCTAATTCACAATTGATTCGACCTGGTCTTGCATTAAAAAAGATGAATAATGATTTTTTCGCAAATTTTGCTCTTCAATATACAGCGCGAAAGAAACTGATTAAAATAGAACAAGAAGTAATCGCAAATATTAAGATGGGACTCATTTTAAGTATTATTCTATCATTCAAATCTACTATAGCAAAATAATATTTCGATGGAAAATTTGGTTAATTAGTGACTAATAATTTCGCAACATGAATTTAAAAAGACAGAAAGAAGGTTAGTTGTATTAACGGTAGTCTCAAGCAATTGGCACACATATCACATTTTTGCAGTGAATTAAACTGAAAAATTCCTGCGATATTTAAAACAATAGATTAAATATTTGACGTTCGAAGGTGTTTAAATTTTATTAGAAAATATATTTATCCAAGCTTTGAAGAATCCTGAATATTATTAAATTTATGAGATTTTTTTCTACAATTATGATCGATAAACTTCTTTAAATTTATGATTATAAACAGCTAGTTTGTTTTAAGTCGCCTTTCAAATAAAAACATTGTTTACCAACGGATTCTAAAATCCTCCGTGCTTTTGCGCATGCGTTAGGATGGGTTTAATTCGACAAAATAGAGGTGAAAAGAAAGGAGGATGATATCTATACTTATAATAAAGCTCAATGTGTGTGTGTGTGTGTGTGTGTGTGTTGGCGCTCTACAGGCCAGACCGTTTGACATACAGCTACCAAATTTGGTACATGTATACCTTGGAGGTTGGGAATGTGCACCTGGGGTTTCTTTTTTCGAATTTTTAATTAGAATTTTAATTATTAATTAAAAACTAACTTTCCCGCCAAAAAAATCTTCCATTTTCCCCACCGCCAACTTTTCCGCCAAAAAAATCTTCCATTATCCCCAGCGCCAAACGAGAAAGTCTTCAGTTTTTTTTCTCCCAACAGTAATGAGGCTAGGGTTAAAATTTTTCGGCGGATTATTTCAATCGGTTCTGTTTATTTTCTTAATGTTTGATGCATTTAAAATTAAACATTGTTAATGAATCAATCTTTCAGATTCATTCTGAAGTACTTTTGAATTAAAATAAAACAGAATAAAGGAAATTAAAAATTTCTAATCCGCATAGCGTTATCCCAACTGGCGTAGAAAAAATCACGTATTTGCGTTACGTAACCGGCGAAGAAAATTCACGCATGCGCATTCTGTTCTGATTGTTGCCATGACAACGTTATCAATGGATGATTTAAATTATTTTTGGGTTAGTTGCATGCGTTTGTAAGTAAATTGTATTTATGTTAGTTATATATTTTTTGTATATACTTATAGTTTTAAGTACATCGTTTTTTAAGTAGTTTTTTAAAAACCTGTTTTCAACCGTTTATTTTAAACGATTCGTTTTATTTTCTTAGTGTTTGATTCTTTTAAATTTAAACATTGTTAATTAATCGATCTGCTCATAATGAATCTAAGAAAATTTTGTTGACCAACTCTTGAGATATTACATAAATTAAAAAAGATATTCTTTAGTGCCCATAAAGTTTAAACGCTGAGTGACTATTTTCAGTAATCAGATTATAAAAAAATGCTTTGTTTCAGTAAAAAATATTATTATATTAATTGAAGATAAATTCTTTCCACTTTAATTTAAAGCATAAATTCTACGGGTGCTAACAGAAAATGAGAGAGATACACATTACGTTATGACTGAAGGCCTTTATAATATTATGAATGAATTATATGATAATCAAAATTTGAAGTTTTAAAATATTTTGATGAAGAAGCTATTAAAGTAGAAATTGCATAAAATATTTAATTATTAAAATTTTAACGAACATTAAGATTGGCGAACCGGCTGGTCGCCAAAGGCGGCTAGTTTAACAATAAAGTAAATTCTGGAAATGCGCACATCATTTTGCGTCTAACCCCTTAGTGAGATAGAATCATCGAATAATAGTCGTCTCAGAATACTGAAACGAACAGTAATACAATTCAGCCTTATCTTTGTCAAATAAGACTGAAGAGAACAGTTTATTATTACTTACAGCACATTATGAAACAAAAATAAGATTCGTGTCACATATATAATAATTTAATAAATATTGTTAATTTACAGAAAATCCAGTTTGCTCAAAAAGTTCTGAAAGCTTAATGTCATATTGATAATAAAATTTAGTAACAAAAAACTTCCTATCATTCCAAACTAGACATTTTTATAATAGTGATGCATTTAAAAGTTAAATTATTTCGTTTAATAAAATTTAGCACATCAGTATTTTTTCAATTTTTAATTATTGTAAAAGTATTACTAATAATAAAATTTATATATTTAAAGAAAGTGCACACACTGCATCATGTGCAAAAAAATAACGCTATATAACAAGACATTAAAAATATGCAATAAAGGCAATTTTTTCCTGAATCACTGTTTAGACAGTTTAAATTGTAAAAATCGCATTAATTATTGAAAACTGAAATGATTGATTTTTGGTTCAAACAATTAATAGATTGATAGCCTTAATGCCTCAAAATCCAACAATGAATACTTGTATATTTGCACCATTTCATTCAACAAAGAATTATCATTTCAAATAGCAAAAATCACAATTTTAGCATAAAAAACATTGTAACTCAGGTTTCCATACATTAGATCATTTGAACATGTTGAAATACATAGTCTTCTGATTCGATTATAATAGTCTTCAGATTATAGTAATTATAAAGAGTGATTCAATATTTTTACATCCATTTCCGCAAAATTTTCGTGGCAGTCAATGTGCTACAAGCGTCATAAACTTGAAATTGTTATAAAAAGAATATAAATATATAGTATGTTTTATAAACTAAGCACAAAATTTATGAAACATAAAGGAAATATCAAAATACACTGGTTACAAGTATAAGCATTTTAAAGAAGAGGGAATGGAATTTTCTTTTTCATTTTTTATTTTCTTTTTCTAATGATCATTTTTTTTTTTGCATTTTTTTTAAATTTCTTTTTTCTTTTTTTTCTTTTCTTTTTTTTTCTTTCATTTTTTTAAAATTTTCTTTCTTTTTTTTATATTTTTTGAATATTTCTCATTTCCCCCTTAAACATCATAAATACAAGTTAGAAATGCACAATAACAGCTACGAAATAACTACATTTATATTAGATTCTTCCACAAGTAACGTGACAAAGTTTTACCCCATATTGCACAATTTATTTTTTCAATCACAACTGTGTAAACAAATGTAAATGAATAGTTAGAATACATTGCAAATATTAACTTGTCGGCTTAGTTATTTAAAATTGATTTTTTAAAGCAAAACGAACTCAAATTCTTATAAATTAAACTAAGATTTCTTTGTATATAAGATTCCCTACACCTAATTTAAAATGTAACAAATTTTTTAAAATCATAATAAAAATATAAATGAATGAAAAATTTTAAATAATGTAAATAATTATGCAATATAGGGTTAATATATGAATTTTAATAAATAATATTTCATTAATCTGAACACAAATCATTACCATTTACAATAAAATGGGAAATAATGTGGTCAGATTTCTAGGAATAATGTTTTTTAGTTTAGCTGTCCTGCATGATTTTAATTTTCAATGCAACTTTTCATTCAAATATTTTTATCGATTTATAAACGTATTTCTGACTTGCAGGAAATACATAATGAAAAAACAATGAAATTCAGGAAAAGAGAAATTTTCTGAAATATCTAGAAGTTTCTTTTTTTAATTTTATTAGAAGCCCTCTATGAAAATGAATGTTAATAGAATTAATAAATTTCAATATAATTCGAATAGAATAAACTTCGATATCAATTAAAGTATTTCCTGTTTTATTAAAAGGAAATATTTTAAATGCAAGATTATAAACAAGCCTAAAATTCTGGCCTGTCCCATGCAGTCCGTTTGAACAGGCAACATTAAAAGATGTTCATGTCACTTGCACATGTTTGAAATTAATGTTGATTTGAGACTGAGACTCCAAAACATGCAAAGATTCTTAATATCTTGCATTTCCCCTAAATGGTAAGTTTTGGAAACGAATTAAAATTCCAAAGTATAAATCGGCTGGAATAGGTTTTATAGATTATGACTTGAGCAGATATACATAGTAAAAAGTCGGTTAACTTTGTGAACAGTTAAAAAAATATTTAATTAATGATTTTAATATTACATACTAGATTTTTTTAAATGATTACTTAAAAATATATAAAATTTATCAAAGAAAGTATCATAAAATGATTTTTTTTTTCATTTTCAGAAAAACATTTGCTGAAATGTTCATTATGTAAAACAGATTAATTCTTTTCGAATTAAACAGACATCGGAGTTATTTGTTGCACCAGCGCAATACAACTGCATTTTTCAAGTATTATCTCCCAATATTAAGAATATTTTAACGAACATTTTCTTTCAATTTCATACTAATTCTATGCTAAAAATATTTTTTTTATTACGAGTTTATAGCAAATTATTTTATAAAATCATTATTACGCTATTACACATAGTATTCATCCGAAATTGCAGCATCATAAATATATAATATGGTCAACAAGTATAAATACTATGAATATATGATATGGTCATTATCGCACATAAATCAGCAATATTTATACAAGCAGAGCAAAATTATTCGAAGAAGCAATGTTCACAGAAAACATCTTTTACAGTCTACAATACTAGGTTGAACACTGCAGCATTCAACTAAATAATGCAAAAAGAAGAACTACTTTATGAGACTGCTAGTGTGCCAAGTCCACTCCACAAGCATGGAAAAGTGCGATTAATTTGTCCGTAATGATGGAACATATATTTTTTGAAGAGATTGAAAAATAGCATTTTCAACGGATGCATAAATAAATTTTCGATGCAACGCTTTCGTTTTGATAATGCAATTTTAAGCGTTCAGAATCATTTCACTTCACAAACTTTCAGTGGTCGATACAATGCATTCGACTAATGAATAGCAGAAAGATGTGGCATTAACAGTTGCCTCCCACCAAATTGCCCGTCTTTCTTTTCAAGAATAGTTTTTTCTCGCCGTTTCCGCTTAAAGGATTCTAATTTACAGGCAATTTCGTCAACTAGTTGAGAAGTTCAAACTTGTAATTTTAAGACTGATCATCTGCTGGTGAAAGAAGGCCGATTTATTTCTACATACACGTAGAAATAGATTATGGATGTTGACCTGAGAGGATGGCTTTTAGAGTTCCCAGATGAATTAAGAGAAGATTTAACTGTGAAGAATCAGTCTTGAGCCTGGAAACTTATCTGCAGTAGATTTTATTCATGCAGCAGTTTCTTTCCTTTACATTAAAGTAGTTTTTTTTTTTTTTTTTTTTTTTTTTTTTTTTTTTTTTCAGCTGTGCAAGAGGATTTATTTTTAATTGTAGACAAAGATTTTTTAGTTTCTTCTTGCAAGATTTTTTTTTTTTTTTTTTAGTTTCTTCTTGCAAGATTTTTTTTTATTTGCAACAGTTTATTAGAGCCAACAGTTTTTCACTTGCAACAGTTCAGCGAAGGCAAGAGTTTTTTTTTCTTTTTCAGTTGCAACAACTCATCAAAGGCAAGTTTTTTTTTTTTTATTTGCAACAGTTCATCAAAGGCAAGTTTTTTTTTATTTGCAACAGTTCATCAAAGGCAAGTTTTTTTTTTTATTTGCAACAGTTCATCAAAGGCAAGTTTTTTTTTTTTTATTTGCAACAGTTCATCAAAGGCAAGTTTTTTTTTTTTATTTGCAACAGTTCATCAAAGGCAAGTTTTTTTTTTTTATTTGCAACAGTTCATCAAAGGCAAGTTTTTATTTTATTTGCAACAGTTCATCAAAGGCAAGTTTTTATTTTATTTGCAACAGTTCATCAAAGGCAAGTTTTTATTTTATTTGCAACAGTTCATCAAAGGCAAGTTTTTATTTTATTTGCAACAGTTCATCAAAGGCAAGTTTTTATTTTATTTGCAACAGTTCATCAAAGGCAAGTTTTTATTTTATTTGCAACAGTTCATCAAAGGCAAGTTTTTATTTTATTTGCAACAGTTCATCAAAGGCAAGTTTTTATTTTATTTGCAACAGTTCATCAAAGGCAAGTTTTTTTTTTTTTTTACTTGCAATGGTTAATCGAAGGAAGAGGTTTTTTCCCCTTGCAACAGCCATCATCACTTGATCACGACATATTCGATATATAGTTTATAATGGGTGGACATTCCATTAACCAATAAAGCCTTCACCAATTCATATATCTGATATCACTAACCTTCTCACATAATGCATTATAAGTTGAAGAGAAGACAAGAAAGTAAAGAAAGTAGTATTTGTGGTACTGAATAACATTCGAAATCGTGTTTGTTTTTTCCTTCCTTCTCTTCTTAAGTTGCATATTCGTTCGTGCTCACTTGTGGAAAAGCTGGTAATTTTGAAACATTATGCTCATGCGCATCACTTCTACGCATCAATACAAAACATTAGCGGCGTAAGTTCAGTTCATGTCACAATTAACTGGTAACCATGACAAATTTATTTCCATTACCGTAGGTGAATAACTGGTAAGGTACACTGATGCAGTCAAAGAAGAACTTTACAGTAATGAGAGTTCTTTTCCAATAATCGTTTTACTACTACTTGCAAAAATCATAAGTTTAGTGTTATATATACAATTGCAGAACAGAAACTAATTTGTACATTTAATTGAACATTTGAAATATACAGAAACAATTTTGATGCTGCAATTTTTAAAAGAGAAATATAAAGTACTATATTCATTTCACATGTATTTAACTTAAAATTTGGTTATCTGAATTATTAGAAATGCTATTTTTATTTAAAAAAATTATTTATCACCAAACACCTTCTATAAAATAAACAGAATTTCCAAAAAAAAACATCTTTTTTTACTGGGGAATAATCACATTTGATAAATATCCTTTGTATATTATTTGTATAATTATGATAAACAATAGTTTTTATTTCAAGACAATGTTTCGGAAACTTCATAGAAATGCTTAATGCACTGGTGCAAAAAACTATAATGTAAATTTAATTTCCTTTATAAATAATATTTTTGGAGTCTCAATGGTACGAGGAAAAATAATTACACATAATATAATTATATAATCAGTAATATAATTAATACATATAACATTCTCTAATTCAACGAACATAAAATATTGCAGAAACTATAAACGTAAAGCTTCGCACATAACATACACATATAATTTATATCATTCATCGATACAAACACTTTGATAATTTTTTCCACTTTCAAATTTACAATAAGTTTGCATTTCTAGATCAAATAATTATGGAATATACATTTACAATATGCATTTAATTGGTGCAATATACATTTAATAGTGCAAAATACATTAAGTAAAAAATAATTTCAAATAAAAAATATTAGATACAAGAAAACATTTAATAAAAAAAATTAAAAAATTAGATCAGAAGTTTCTTTAACATTTTTATATCCAATTACTAATTTTAAATATTAATATCTAAAATCACTTTTTAAAGTTCTTAAAAGTAAACTTTCGTAATTATTACTACTTCATGAGCAAACTAGCATTCATTTCATGAGACAAATGTCCTAATTTCAATTATTAATTTTAAAAATGCATAGAATTATTTATAATTATTATTAACCGAGTCATAATTAATAATAATAAATAGCAATCAATAACTTCTTTAATGTGCTGTAAGAATATTTAATCAATTTCATGAAGTCTTAACATACCTGCTTGTACTTATAAAATGAAATAATGCAGCAAACAAATAAACATTTGTTTTCTTTAGCAATTTAGATTTCATATTTGAGCTAATTCATTCCCATAATCCATAAAAATGAAATTGTGATCATAGAGAAAAATTTTCAGGATAACACATTTTTTTTGCAATAAATTCGAAACCGATATTTTAAACCAAAAATAAAATCTCACCTAAGCTTACTAATCATATTTTTGTCACACTATTCATTTCCGCAATTTTATATTCCTATATTTAAGGATGTCTCCTGGGACTTAAAATTGTATTTCCTATTGCTGTAATGACTGAAGAGATCTATTTATCATCAGCATTAAATGTACCATATTTAATTTTCAAGACATTTCCGTTATATCCATCTCGACAAAATTGCTCACAAATTCAAAATAAGGCAGTCGAAAATTTTATAAGCATAGAAAATTTCAATTCTATTACATGAATTTGAAGACAGTCCATTATAGTAAAATAGCCTTTGTTTAGCATTAAATACTGAAGTTCACTGCAAAAATGTTACAAAACAGATGAACATTCTAAATTGAATAAATTGTTGGAAGTTAAGCCAAATTTTGTAAGGATCACAAATTAAAATACAAAAACTAATAGAAGTACAAAAAAAATTGCTCAAGATTATCATTAGTTAACTTGATAATGATAAGATTTCCCACAATTTCGAACGTTTTCTTAAATCAAATACGAATACGTTCCATTATACGTTCAATGAGATATTTTCATGGAAATGAATGTTAATAATTCTTATAATCCACATCAGCGAATTACTTCAGCCTATAAAATTTCGGGAAGATGAAATCACTAACAAAGGAATACTTTAAGTATATTATTTACACATATTTCATTTTTGAGATTCATCCAAATATTAAATATATATCATTGTAATAATATAAATCATTGAGTCCCATCCAGATTTTTTAGACTTTAAAATTTTATAAATTAACAATTGACGAAAAAATGTTCTGTTAAAAAATAATTTCTATATCGAGATTCATCTTAACATTAAAATTTTAAGAAAAAATTACTATGCTTGATGAGTAAACCAGAAAAGGAATTTAGACAGGCAAGAATCGTTAAAACTACAATGAAATAATACGTCCTTTCTAGTTGTATAAATCCTGTCATCTAAGTTTCTTGTAAAAAAATATGATGCTAGAAAATCGCAGAATTATATTTGTAGAAATTTGATCAATGGTTGACATACACATGAGCAGAATCATTAATGTACTGAAGAAAATATGACGAAACTTACAACAGAACCGTTTCTTTAATTAACAAATGAGTCATGTTAACTAATAGTTACAGTATTTTCATGATTAACCCATCGACATTTGATATTTTTAAGATTTCGTTGCTAATGCGATTTGAAAACACGGCAAATTGAAAAGATGTCATTTAGATATTAGAAGAGAATTACCTTTGTTCGATTAAGTGATGGAATTAACATACTAATGAGAAACTAAATTGCGTATTTTTTTTTCAAATATGGAAATGTTTTAGTTTTGCACTAAAATCACAACGGAGGCAATTGCTATTACATATTTAGATTCATTGGCAGCCTTGTAAGATTTCCTTGCTTAGAATAGCCTTCGACTTATTTTTTTTATCTGTTTCACGGAAAACATGTATCGTGAAGTCAATAACTTCGATCGGTCGGTAGTTGGGAAATTGTTCTCCTAAAATTTGATTAAAATATATTTTATGGTTGAAAAAGAAGCCATAAAAATTAAAAGTAAATATAGATGCGCCATATTTTATACAGTAATCATGACTTTTAGTAATTGGTTGCAGTATTGACAAGATTCTTCATTTTTAGATTAAAGCTATGAAGAAAAATAAAGGTTGCTCGCAAGTCTTTTTGAGTAAATATATTATAATTATATAGCGGTTCCGATCATTTAGGCGCGTTTATTTCTTTTTAAAGATACGCTTGAATTCAAGGGAAACAATGCTACCATTCATCATTGAACTATTAGCATTTTTTTTAATTGTCTTGATGGAGTGAGAAATTGCTGCTCTTCTTTATAATAATATCCTACATAAGAACACAAGGATTATTTTGAAATAAATTTCGTAATTCTACATCGTGAACAGATGCCGTGGACGATACCTGAGCAAATTCCCCTCCAAACACAACGATTTGAAGGTAGGTGTGGATGTTAAACCTGACGTCCAAGGTCACCATGTCCACATATGTCAGAAATTAGATTTCGGACCTAGGACTTATGAAAGTCGATAATGTACTAGTCTATTTCTATTAAGTTCAATACTTATTTTTGTTATCAATGCGCAATCCTTAATATTTTGCTATCCGATATCGTTTTTACCCGGTTTATATATGAAATGAATATTGAAGCTAAAACTAGTTTCTTCTCCCCCCAAGAGACTCCCAAGGAAATGTTGAGAAAGGTTTCTTGGAATAAAACAGAAAACACCTTTTCTTAGAATTTTCTTTTTAAAGATCGCGAAATTTTGGTTTGGAATGGATCGAGTCTTTAGTGATGAACTTGATACCTAAATTATTCATTATGATCTTAATTTCCATAATAAAATTGAAAAACTGTACATTTTATTTGAATTTTGTTAGGTATTCAATCTTTGTCGGATTTCAGGCGAACCATGTTATCTATTTAGTTTTCCACTTAGTCAAAATACGCTTTTATATCTGTTAATGGCTATGCTTGAAAATTATCTTTTCGAATTTTCTACTGTTATTCGGGTTATTTACACTATAAAACGGTAAGATCTTTTCAATATCATTAGGGGGAAACTCTAGATATAAGGGAAAATAAGGAAAAGCAGAGATTGAATCGGAAAACGGAACTCTCTCAGCTAATCTGGGACAATGAGAGGTTTGAATACAGACAGAAATAAGATTTTCCAAACGCATTACTGATGGACATTCTACTGGATACAAAAATACTCCACTAAATGGTACTTTCCAGTTAACAGTAATTCAAATGAATAAAAGTAAGATATCCAGGTAAAATAATTTTAAAAATTATATTTTTAAATTAAAAATTAAATATTAGTGGCTTAATTCATTTTATTCATTAAGGATGATAAATGTAAGAAGTGCCAGAAGCGAAAATGTCAAAAAATCGCAAATATCTGCTTTTGCACATATCTAGGTATTTAAAAAAATTTAGGATTTTAATTCCCCCTCATGTGAAACTTCTTTTTGTTTCTGAAACAATAAATTAGTTTTAAATGCATTTAATACTTTCGGCGTCTAATTCACCCTGTAAAGAATATCTATCTTTATAGTCCGCTGAGAATTATTTAGAGATCTAATTTTTTTTTTCGTTTATGACATTATAAGGTATCATTTATATGCATGCAAGTGCAAAAACGAATCACAGATCAAAGCCTGTATGGTACATATCAGTCAGCGTGTAAGGCGTTACTTTAAAACTGCGAAAAACGGAAAGAATTTTTTCAAGGATTTGCTATAAAAACGTGAACGACCCATTTTAACTATTTATATATTTAAATTGATGATTCATGCATTTTAATATCGGACGTTACCAATTTTAGGGGTTTTTCTTTGCACTTAAATTTAGTTGCGCATAATAACTGATATTTATAACTCATTGATCATTTTGCACATCATTTAGTAACATTCATGTGTGAGTTCCTTCAGTTTTTTAAAAATAAAACCGATTCTGATTTTCGACTAGTTAAACAAACATGAATAATTATAACATTTTTAAAAAGACATCACATTAATGCTTTCAAATTTAAAGGTAGAATTCGACCTTTAAAATTATCTTAAAAATGAAGGTGGGTGGTAACAATAGATATGTCACAAAGAAAAATAGTATCGCATTTTTTTTTAAATTGGGGGTAACAGTTATTTTTAAAACATCTTTATCTAATTTTCACAGCATAACATCTGGAAAGATTAATAACAAAAATGGCAGCATACACAATTAATCTATTTCCAGAAAAATCAAATTACTCTTGAGAATAATCTCAGAAATTCGCCTACATATCCATACTAAAAATTAGTTTAGATAAGAAACGAACGTTGTATAAGAAATTCTTTTGAAAGTTTCGCATTGCATCATACCTAATTGAAGCATTTTTGAAAGACTTAAATTTCGAAGCTAGAACAGAAGTTATTGTCATAGTTTTTGAACTACAAAAATATATTAACATCTGGAATAAGATATTATGTAAAAAATCTTATGAAAGAATTATACTTTTCCATAATCGTTTTCATCGTGGGTTTTAACCTCATATCAGTATAACCTATTCCATTCAAGTGCCATACATTTCAATACTTCTGAAAATGTTTGAAATTTTATCCCTACAATTTTGGGAAATACAAAATGTTCACTTTGATAAATATTCTGAAATGGAAAAAGAATCTAGATCACTACAAGAACATTTTCTGTTGAACAGCAAATCGAATTGTAAATGAACGGAGCATTACTTTCGAGCTCATGTTGTTCAATGGCAAAAAAGAACTGAAGTAAACGCAAGAAATGAATCAAATCAAAAATAAAATTTAAAAAACCAAAGTGATTATGGTTGCATGTTTAAACTTTGCAACGACATCATTTCGAAAAATGTGCACATAATTCAAGCAAAGGAATAAAACATTATCATTAAGTGACAAGGCCTTACAAATCATCATCTCGATGCCTGACAATTATACACCAAAGAAAAACAATTTTCACGAAGGCATAACATCTAAAACAAAATCTAAAACAATTCCCATTTCAAACTCCAGTTTAAAGCATCTACTAAAGAGAACAGAAGATCCCTTAGATTTACATTTTCAAGAAAACAAGAAGCAACGTTTATTTCTCTTCAATATTTTTATTTAACATCAAAAGATTCAGTGGGGCAGAAAAACTGAATTTACTTTACTGAACTTTAACCAAAAAATTATAATTTATTCTTTTTATTCCGGACAGATTTAAATTTCAATTGAAGAAATACGAAAATTTTCGAAGCTCGTCAACTAAAGCATCAAAATATTAATTTATCAGAATGGAAACAAAGCTTAAAATATATAAATAAAATTTATATATTTTATCTTCTACACAACACATTATTTCACGTATCCATCCAATGAACATGTCTAAATTATTATACCCCGAGGAGATAGCACAAAAAACAGGAGTTATGCAGGCTATAAAAAATACGAATTCAAAATTGCAATGCATGTAAGAGTTTCCGAAACGAGGTAAGATTTTGTTTTAATCTCAAACTTCAGATCAGAGAGAATAACCTCTCCATCAAAGAATTAAAAACATATAAACGTATCAAAAAATAAGAATCCAAATAATGCATTTTGATTAAAACTTTGTCATATTCATTAATTAAACCATTCCGCCATGATTTTCATGAATTTGATTTGATTCGATTTTTCTTTAATATAACTTCGAATAGGCAGGTTCTGTACATAAATAAAACAAATAAACATCGCCCACTATTTTAAACTAAGAATTTAGACCAAGTTTTTGTGTAAGAATATAGACAATAATTTTAAAGATTTTTTAAAGACTCAATTTAATGATATCATCTAAAATATTACACGAGGCTTGAAAAAATTTAGTTGTAGATAACAGTCATTCTAAATGTAAATCAATATTTAGTACAACGTCAGAAGGTTAATAATGTATTTTACTGTCGTAACTGAAAAAAGTGAAAATAGTGGAATACTTTCGAAGTCAATATATATATTTCTAACTTGTCAGCTGGCACATATTTGACTATTCGTTAGATTGAGAAGTCAATGCACAGTCACTTCAAAAATTTATATTTTTTGAAATAATGCAAGGAATTTAAAATTTTATTTTTCAATATTTCACCATATTAAAAAAAATCCTACATATATTTAAAAGAGTTTTAAATGATTTTTCAATATTTTTGAAAAAAATTTCAAAATTTTTCGTAGTTTAATTTTTTTTCACACTATCATTTTAAATTTAGTTAATTTCTAATTTATATAATTTAGAAAATTTTACTTTAAAAAATCTACGTGTTACATTAAATAAGCAGAAAGCGATTAATATTCCTGCTATAAGATCTCATTTAATACATTTTATTTGAACTGAGTGCTTTCATAATCTTATTAAAAAAATTTACAAGACACTAATAAACATTGTATATTAGACATATCATCACCTAATTTAATAATAAGCATGAATGATCAAAAATATTGTGCATTCTCATTGATAATTCAACTGTTATATAATTTTGATTAATTTAATTAATGACCAGTGATGGTCTTACATCTATTAAATTTTGAAGCATATTGATAATTAATAATATTCAGCTTTTATCATTTTATTTTATTTATTACTAGCCGCCTTTGGCGACCAGCAGGTTCGCCAATCTTAATGTCCGTTAAAATTTTAATAATTAAATATTTTATGCAATTTCTACTTTAATAGCTTCTTCATCAAAATATTTTAAAACTTCAAATTTTGATTATCATATAATTCATTCATAATATTATAAAGGCCTTCAGTCATAACGTAATATGTATCTCTCTCATTTTCTGTTAGCACCCGTAGAATTTATGCTTTAAATTAAAGTGGAAAGAATTTATCTTCAATTAATATAATAATATTTTTTACTGAAACAAAGCATTTTTTTATAATCTGATTACTGAAAATAGAGTCACTCAGCGTTTAAACTTTATGGGCACTAAAGAATATCTTTTTTAATTTATGTAATATCTCAAGAGTTGGTCAACAAAATTTTCTTAGATTCATTATGAGCAGATCGATTAATTAACAATGTTTAAATTTAAATGCATCAAACACTAAGAAAATAAAACGAATCGATTAAAATAAACGGTTGAAAACAGGTTTTAAAAAAACTACTTAAAAAACGATGTACTTAAAACTATAAGTATATACAAAAAATATATAACTAACATAAATACAATTTACTTACAAACGCATGCAACTAACCCAAAAATAATTTAAATCCATTGATAACGTTGTCATGGCAACAATCAGAACAGAATGCGCATGCGTGAATTTTCTTCGCCGGTTACGTAACGCAAATACGTGATTTTTTTCTACGCCAGTTGGGGTAACGCTATGCGGATTAGAAATTTTTAATTTCCTTTATTCTGTTTTATTTTAATTCAAAAGTACTTCAGAATGAATCTGAAAGATTGATTCATTAACAATGTTTAATTTTAAATTCATCAAACATTAAGAAAATAAACAGAACCGATTGAAATAATCCGCCGAAAAATTTTAACCCTAGCCTCATTACTGTTGGGAGAAAAAAAACTGAAGCCTTTCTCGTTTGGCGCTGGGGATAATGGAAGATTTTTTTGGCGGGAAAGTTAGTTTTTAATTAATAATTAAAATTCTAATTAAAAATTCGAAAAAAGAAACCCCAGGTGCACATTCCCAACCTCCAAGGTATACATGTACCAAATTTGGTAGCTGTATGTCAAACGGTCTGGCCTGTAGAGCGCCAACACACACACACACACACATTGAGCTTTATTATAAGTATAGATTAAAACATTATTGCTCGAAAAGCTTAGCATTGTTACCTGAGAGAGGTTAGTTATTTCAATTCTGTGCTATTTCCAGAAACATTTTTTCAAATTACGTTATTTAAAATCACAAACAAATCGTTAATTAAAAAATAAATAAAGTTTGTTTTTTACCATGTTCTAAATTTCAGAAAGAAAACCAGTTTTCTAATTTCAATAAAATACTGTACATCGTTTAACGGATTGGTATAAACTAAAACGCTTAATTAACTTTGATTATTAAGCATTTAATTTTATTAATACAAAGACTAACTACTAATATATTTTGATATATAAAGATACTCTAATATATTATAAAGAATTTTTAAGATAATACTAATATGTTACAAGTTGGCATTGA